>NW_027328746.1:628615-794042 GCF_048564905.1 Vicugna pacos | reverse complement strand
TTGCTTTAGGATAAATAACCTGCCTTCTGTTTTTAGCCCTGTGATTTAAGCTCGATTGACCCACTCTTTCTGAAGCACCAGAGGTAGATCTCAATTGGTTTAAGACAAATAATACCCCTCATTCTATTGGCCTCGCACATGATTTGTGAATTGGCAAATAACCCAGGAAGAGCCACTATTATGTGAGGAGATACGTGCTGGTGCCCATGTGAATGATAAGCTTCCTCTATCAAGAGAGGAAGCTGGCAAAAGAGACCTCTCTTGGTTTGGATGGATGTGTGATCTGGGATGCTGAGTGCCTAGAAGCAGCATGCTGAGACATCTTTGGACACAGAATGAAGACACGACAAAACCAGCCCTTGACATCATCTGGGCTACAGTATCTCTCCTTGACTGAAGCCAGACCTCAGACCTGAGGTTTTCATTTACAGGAACCAATAAATCCCATGCATCCCCATTCTTTGGTTGTTGTTTAAACACATTGGAGATTGATTTTGTCACCTACTATCAAACGACTCCAACTCTGAAAATGAATAAACACTAAAATAAGAAAAATGCTTCTACCTATAGACATAATTCCTTCAGAACTGTGCATTGTTTGTATATTACAAATCATTTTATATATTAATTTTATTCTCAAGCCTATCATAAGCACAACACTTTGACATGTCATAAAATATTCTCATGGACACACTTTTTCATGGCTGCATAATATTCTACTATGTGAAGGGTGGAAGAATATTTTGGCTGAGATTTTATATATATCTACATAGAAAACTATGTCTGTGACTTGCATCCATACTGACATTTCCCTGACTTTTTGAAATACTTCCTGATTAAAAGTTTTTCAAAGCTGAATGAGTGGATTAAAGCCTATGAATATTTTTGACTCTTGATATGAACTGCCAGACTGCTATCTAAGAAGACTTGAGGAGTACACCAGAAATTAACACAGCATTGTAAATCAACCATACTTCACAAAAAATATCCAGTAACCTAGGCATGGGATTGGTGATCACTGGCACTTCATCCTCATAAACAGAACTGTGTCACTCAAGAGGTGGAAAACTACTTCATTTTGATGTGCACTGACTGAATTACCATTGGAGTGTGACATCTATTTTTTCCTTTGTGAATGTGTGTTCATCTTCTCTGCCTTCTACGCTCCTGAGATTTTTTGATGTTACCTTTGAAGTGATCTGAACTCTCTATGTATTGAAGGAATTAGCCCCTTGTCAGATTTGGAAACAAATAACATCCTCTGGTGTTTCGTTTAAAATTAGGATGCTTCCGATGCATGGAAATCTTTATATATTTTCCTCTGAAACTTACTGTTCATCTAGAGGTTGTATATTCATCCATATTTATTTCTAGTTTTTTTCTAATTGTGTAACTTTTTTAAATGTTTCTGGACTTTATCACAATATATGGTTCACTGTATGATTTCAATCTTTTCTTTTCCCCCCAAGTAGCTAACAAGTGTTCCATTTACTGAATATCTTTTATTTATCTCCCTGATTTGTCATGCCTTCCATCTCTTATATTAAATTATTATTGATATCAGGGCCCATATCTGGACTTCCTGTCCTATTTTCTAATCTGGCTATTCTTGAACTAGTAAAACTCTCATTATCTTATTAATTATTATATTACTAATATGATTTTATTCACAATAAATCCCAAATCAATTTTATAACTTCTGATATTTTGGAGATATGATCTTTTAATCTAAAATCATGTGATTAAAGCATCTTTTATATCTTTCAGTAGTTCTTATTATTTTTGTTGTTAGTTCCTACTATCCTTTTGTTAGGCTATTCTTAGACATTTTACCTTGGTTGTTATTATTGGAAAATTTTAGAATTTTTAATACCTCCATCTGGTCTCTTAATCAGACCCTGGAGAATCCTAAACCACTGATCTGATTTTAACAAATGAGATGAAAAGAATTGGGGGAAGCACTGTGAGCAGAAGAGACTGTGGAACCTCCAGAGTGGCGCCCTGTGTAGGCTCAGATGTTCTCTGGTAAAAGTTTTCTCTACGAGACTACATAGTTCCCAGCTTGATTTTCAGTTTTCTCAGCATTTCACATTAGATTTCAAAAAGTCTGTGGCAGGTTCTTACCCAGAAAAAGAGCACTTGCACAAAGGGTTATAGGTACCCACTTTCCCCAGGTGGTAAAGGAAACACGCTCTTCTTCCTAATTAAAAAAACAAGTTTAGTCAATCAAGGGATTACACCAATGAAATGATTTTTCTCTTAACTGGTCACTAAATCCTAAACATAATTTAAAAAAATAATAATTTTCAGACACAGCCTCCTTATTTGTAACTGCATGGGGTTTTTTTCCTTTTTTTTTTTCTTTTCTTTTCTGTTATCGATGTAAAACACACAACAAAATACATACAGTGTTCATTTTAATAGTATTTGTTGGAAATGCACATGTGAACAATAAACTGTTTCCCTGCCACGGTCTGAGCTTAGGCGTCTGGATACCTGACAAGGCCAAGCTTTAAAGCTCTATTCCTTAGCTTGCCTTTGATTTCAGAAGTGACTGTAGTGACAGCTTAGAGTCCGTGCAGGACAGGAACTTTCACAGGTGTCTGCAGTTAACTGGTCTCCGCTGTGTGTTTCTTGTTTGAATTTTATGCGTTAATTAGCTTCAACTATGAAGTTTTAGAGTTTTCCTTTTAGAGGTTATAATTAGATTTTTTTTTAGAGATGAAATCAGTAAGACTCAAGATTTACCTGGATTATAAAACCAGATATAGAATAATAATAGCTGTAACTAAGTACATGGCCCTTCCTCTGTGCCTGGAAGTCTTTCAAGTAGATTCTGAACATTAATTCGACCTGTCCTTACCACAGTCATGAGGAAGCAACTCTCTTATTTTATTTTATCGGAAACTATGGCACAGAGAATTTAAGTTGTCCAAGATTACCAGGAAGCAAGCTACTCTGTTCAAATATGTATTTAGGCAACTTCATTCCCAAGGTCTCACTACCACAACGCTGGCCGCTCTAAACAATGGAGCATGCATTCGCAATTAAAGTAAAATGTTTCAATTAAATAACTAAAAAAAGATTAAACAATTTTTTAAATAAGGAAGAACGATAAAATGAAATGAGTCTTCATCTTCAATTTTTCAACATGCATGTTCCAATGAAAATTTAAACTTATTAGTTGGCAATTTTAAATTTAAAATTGGCAGTTTAAATGACCAAAATACTTTTCTTCAGTATTTTTTGTATGCTGCCAATATAAGTTTTTGTTTTTCTGGACTCAAAAACATTATGAACATCTAATTTTGTCTAAGTTTCAGCTTTCATTTCTGAATGTACAGTCTTTTACCAACATATGCTTTTACGCCCAACTTCAGTTGTAAACAATGAGAACTATTCATAATGGGGATTATTAGAAGCTTATTACATTGTAAAAGACAAATGTCATTTTCTATTGGTAGCTGAACTTCATTTTTTTCCATTTATAAACAGAGGAGTTTGACCTGCTCCCTCCAGACCTTTTCAGTGCCAACATTCTGTAGATCTGTGATTCAATTTATAAAATCTATAGTTGGAGACATTTTCAGATGCTCCTAGTAAAAGCATTTTCTTTCCAAGTGTTATTCATGCTCACAACCTACTGTCCTGCTGCTGCTGACTGCAAGTACCATCAGCTCTAAATTATCTCAGCTGATGGAAAGAAGCAATAATACAGATGACTCAAAAAACCATCTTTTCATAGCTCTGGAATGTTAATACAAAGATGTATAGTTTTATTTTTTTAATTTTGCAGCAGGAGTGGCAGCAATAAATTTACATTTCCAATTATAGAAAATGCCTAGCTCAAACACTGCTCAAACACTGATGGCACATCAACAAAGGTTTCCCTGCTTCTCCTACCCTTCTCTGACTTTAGGATGAGAGCCACGCTGCTTTGTGCACATCCCAAACGGGAGGGGGAGCAGTGACTGGGACTTAGTTCAAGGCAAAGGGGCACCTAGTCTATGATGAAAAGGAGGCCGCAATAATGAATGCACATGTGAAAAAATGGGAGTCAACTATAAAAACCAATGTGTCTTTCCTTCTACATTCATGCCATAGCAGCTAATTTTTATTTTGCATTTTTTTATTGGTGTTTTGAAAGGATAAAAATCAATGCCTCTTTTCTTATACGTTTATACCAGTCTTTTTCATTTCCCCATTTTTACTGTTATTATGAATGAAGGACCACACTTCTCTTCTGTGTCCACCATTCCAAGCAGTGCTCCTTCACCTTGGCTGCACATTAGAATAACCAGAGGAGCTTTAAAAACTTCCCTATGCCAGAATGCACCCCAGGCCACTAAGTGCCATCAGAGTTTGCAGTGATGGAATCCAGGCACCAACATTTTTTGAGGTCCCCTGGTGATTCCAACATGAAGCCAAGGCTGACAAGTCCAGAAGTCAACAGACTAAAGTGCATCTAAACAGCGCCCGCATTTCCTGGGTAATCTCATCTATCTCCACGTGTGGTCACCGTGCCTCCTATTCTGGAAGGGCTTGTTCTTCCTGCTCAACCATGTCCCATTCTTACCCAAGTTCTGCCTGGCGCCGCTTCCAGAACTCCAGAAGTAAGGTGACGAACAGAGAGAGAGAACAGCAGAATGTGGATCGCCAGTGATAACTGATGCTTCAGAAATCTGTACTTAATATTTATTACACTTAACACTTTGGTAAATGATTAACAAAACCACATTTTATTTATAGGCGATACTGAAGAGAAACATGAGTTAATGCCTTTTTTTAAGAAAAAAGAAAATTTAGATAACTTATTGAACTTGTGAAAACAGACTATGTAGTTCTCTAGCTCAGGGGAAAGGTATTAACGTGATGGTCAGAGGCAGGTTACTGTGTCTGATGCTAAAGTACCTGCTACCAGCATATTATGCCTACTAAAAACACAAATATCAGGGGGAAGAGTGGGTATAGCTCAGTGGTAGAGCACGTGCTTAGCATGTACAAGGTCCTGGGTTCAAGCCCCAGTACCTCCATTAAAAAAGAAAGTTAATAAAAGCAGAAGTAACTGTCATAATTTAAAAGCAGTGCACGGTCCACCCTCCAAGCCTTCTCCTCACATCCCTCTGTCTCTTCTGTCCGAAGGACCTGAGGGTGGGGAAGGGGATGAGAATGCTTTAGTAGCCCCTGCATTTCTATTTTCCACCACCCCAGTCACACAAAATTAAGATAATATTCTTAAATATGGAAAACTGCCATTTTCCTCAATCTTCAGTAAAGTAATTTTTAGAAATCGTCATTCTGTTTTAAGACTTGTAACTTGAAATAGTAGACAAAAACAACATGAAATGTTAATTGAAAATGTGGCTTCAGGGTAAATACCCTAAGCCCTTCTTCCAACCAGACTGTTAACCCTAGGCCCCAACTCTAGAGAAATTCCAGAATAACCACTATTCCCTCCACCGTTATACCTGAGTCTCTACCATGCTCTGAGAATAAAGAGACAAAAGACACAGTCCCTGCTTCCGGGAGCTCCTAGGTGCACAGGACTCATCGTGAAATGATGGCTGAGGAGGCGTGTTAAGGGGGCTTGGATAACAGTCAGCAGAGGGTGCTCGGGGCAGAGAGCCAGAACTGCAGTCAGGGCTGTCCCAGAGGAGGGAGCCACTGTGGTGAGTTCTGAGATGCCCTAGAAGTGATCAGGTGAAGGTATAATGTTATGGACATTTCTACCTGGGGAGCTGCACATGCAAAGGAGGGAGGCCAAAGAGAGCCAGGTCTCTTCCAGGAACTGCAAATAGTCTAGAAGTGAGTACAGGGTGTGGGAGGCAGGTGAAGCAACCAGGTGGAGAGATCACAGCTACACATCACAAAGGACTCTGTGTGCCTCCGAGGTAGAGGGGACATGCAAAGTGATCTAGAAAGAGACAAGATAGAGGCAGGGAGACCTACTGGAAGATTCATGTGAAGGCCTGCTGAGGCCCCGCCAGGAGGAGAGAGAAGAAAACATTTCAGCAGGTGGACGGATTGGCCACAGGTGTGATGGAAGGGCAGGAAGAGGTCAAAGATGACGGCCAGCTTTCTGGCTTTGGCAGTGTCCTAAATTATAGTGCCATCCCCTGAAATAAGAAGGGCAGGAAGAGGAGCAAGTCGTGAGAGGAGACAACTGATTCAGTTCTGGCTGGGTGTCTGTAGGCTCCAGGAGAGATGTCCAGTAGCAAATAAAAGTCTAGAAATCAGGAGAAAGTTCTACGCTGAGACAAGTACTTTTCCTGTTTCAAGAGGCTAATGGGTGTGAGTTGACAAGCTCACGAGAAGAGGTGTAGAGGGGTAGCTTTCACCCTCCTGCACATGGGAAGCATCTGGGAGCCTTTAAAACATAGTGCGCCCCAGCCTGGAGTGGGGCCTTTGTACTGTTTATTGTTTTTTAAATACTTCTTTCCTTTTTTGGGGGGGTAGTTAGCTTTATTTATTTTAATGGAGATACTGGGAATTGAACCCAGGACCTCTTGCATGCTAAGAACATGCTCTACCACTGAGCCGTACCCTCCCAACCTTTTTTTTGTTTTTAGACATTAGCTCTACTGAGCAGTCAGGTTTGAGTATCAACCTCTAGAGAGCAGAGAGCCTTGGGGTAGAGATCAAGGAGAAGCTGCCCAGAGCCCTGCAGACCCCACTAGGGGCAGTCGGAGACGTAGGGAGCCTCAGACGGGCTGTGAGGAACGTGAACTCAGCACTGCCCAATGACAAACATGTTTCAAGCACCCACTTCCCAGCAGTGTTTGTTCTGAGTTTACTTGTTTTCCAGTAATACTGGGTGAGAATAGAAATAATCTGGACACAGGGATCAAATTCAAATGCTGATTATGACCATTCTTAGCTGCGTGATTACTGATTAAAAGGTTACCCGTCTGCCACGTGTAAACTGGGGGACCTAGAACCGTGCTCGTGGGCTGCTGTGAGCGTAATGAAACGACATCTATAAAGTCCCTCCTGAGTCTCAGAGGTAATTGCTCCCATTGTCCCCAATTGGGACACCAAGAAACAGAGGCACAGAAGGCTTCAAACATTTGCCCAAGGTGAGGGTTGGGGTCAGGAATCAAGCCAACGTCTTCGTGGATCCAGAGCCCAGGATCTTCTTACGAACAACACGGCACTGCCCAGGCTCCCTGCTCAAAAACCCGCCTCCCTTTGGCTCAGTTCCATGGCGCCTGTGCTGCACAGATGTCGTCACTACCTGCCTGCCCGCCCGGTGTCTGATCCCGGCACTACTCCCTCCGTCCCACACACCGCTTCCTTGGGCACAGTAACCCTCACGAGGCCATTGCTGTGGCTGCTCGGATGTTTACACGGAAATGCAGGTGGCAGCCCAGCTTTTTCCTATAGATGCTGCTGTGAATGGAGGCAAAGAGCTCACAGTTGGCGGGGGAGGTCAAGTCTGATCTCCTCCTTGGCTGGAGAGCTGGATGGAATCCAGTTTCCCTCTGCAGCTTAGACATCCAGCATGAGAGTTATGTAAGGCCATCTGGCCTCTCAACATAGATATGATGCCCTCGCAGTCATACTTAACACCGTAATCTCCTGGCTCCACCAGAGAGCAGAGGCCCTGGCCTGTTGTCCACCAAGTTTTGTTTCCTTGCATGACAGCTACAATGGGGTGAGTTAACACCGGACCAGAAAATATACAAAGCCCTCGTGTACTATTTCCTGACACTTGCAGGTCACCGAAATACCCCAGATACTCCAAGTAAACAACTAGTAAGAGGAACTGAGCTGGCTCGTCCATCAGACCCCTGATGGCAGGACTGATTTGGCCTCTGCTGCTCTCGGGATGATCCGTTCTCCTTCTGTGTGCCCTTTCCCAAGTGAAAGAGACTGTTCTTTGTTTATGGGCTAGGGAGTATTTGTGGCTGTCTGACCAGAACCTTCAAAAGTAGAGCTCTTGGTGAGAATGGAAGCATGGCACCCACATCTCATGAGCTACCCAACAGCCTGATCTAGCCAAGACTGTGGCCAACACCAGGGGTCCATGCTCTTGAGTGTTGGGTCTGGAGAGCAATGCCTCCACCACTGAGAAGCTGCCCTACCACTTGTGCCCTTATCCCCATCCAGGGGGAGGTGACGCATCCATGGGATGAAAGCCTTGAGGGCACTAGGTGACTGTGGACCAAGCTTTGACTGGCCGGTCCTGCCCCCCATGTGACCCATGTTAGCCTCACATGCAGAAAATCCCCAAAGAGACCCCTGCTTGAATGAATGGGTCACCTATAAGCCAACTGTCCTCGGGCCGCCTAAGAAGCAACACAGTATACACAGTGAGCCACCCACTCACTGAAGTACCCAAGGCTCACAGTTCCCTAATGTGACACCAGGTACCCCCGGCAAACAGAAAACCCTTACTTTGTAATTGACTTGAGAATTCTTCTGCCAACACTGCCTTCCACCATCCACTTATGAAGTTCTTTCCACTCTGTCCCCTGCTCTGCAACTGTGCAATCAGTCCAGAGCTCCTTCATGAGACAGGAGGGAAGGTGGCCGGGCACAGCCATTAAAACAATGGCACAGCCATTAGCAACAAGACGGTGGGAAAGTCAACTCCCAGTAGATCTTGAGCTTCAATACACACTCACCGAAATACAGCAGGATGCTTAATGGCACTCCCACAGGTGCCAGGACAGGTTCAAGGCTGACCATAAAAGGTCAAAGGGTGAGTGGTGGCCCAATTTCTGGGAATCCCAACACCTTCCCCAAAGCGGTTGGAATATTCCTCCCACTTATTAGCATATGAAGATACTGAGCGCATAAAAACTAACAACCGCACAACTCGTGGCTGCTCTCTCTGCTGAGGGAGACAGCCCACACTCTGTCTGTGGAGTGTGTATCTACTTTTACTTTAAACTGGAGCACCCAACCCCCACGCCTCATGGCCTTTCTCTTGCCTTCTGAAACAGCCCACTCTGTCTACGGAGTATATATCTTTCCGAATAAATCTACATTTACTGAAATGTGGCTCTCTCTTGAATTTGTTCCTGTGCAAACCAAGGACCCACACTTCACGAGGTGCATCCCAGGGACCCAAATAAGACCTGGGCTACGGCCATCCTCTCCCCCACATTTTCCTGTATCATACATTCCTTCCCAAAGGATCTCACCTTGTGCACTTCAAAGTAGACAGCACTCATGTGTCCTGACCTGGGTCTGCTTCTGCGTGTATCATTTCTCATGTCCACTAGAACGTCACCTTCATGAGGACAGGGATTTGGTTCTGTTCACAACGGAAGCACCAGCACATCACAGGTGCTGGAGAACTATTAGCTGAATGAATGAGCTGTGGGAAGTCCTGGGAATTCCACCTGCAACTCCTAGCCACTTGGGTCCCAGCTGACTCCAGTTGCTCCCTGCTATTCATGGCTGACCTCTGGCCACCACTATCTGCTCTGCCATCACCTGAGCCGGGATGAGCTGAGATGAGCAAACACCTCGGAGAGCATGGCGGCTGGTTCATGCCGTTGCAAAACACACGCCCTTTGACTGCCAGGGGTTACTTAGAATGGACAAACTGAAGGCAGCACCATGGGCACCGCCCTATGCCACAACTCACTTGAAGCACCAGGACTGCACACAGGGGAAACGCTGGCCCTTTCCAACCTAAGGAGAGGGACTATGGGTGAGGAGAGGGTCTCTGTCAAATAACAGTCTCTTTACATGCCCAGGCTTAGAAAAGCTCTTTAAAGACACTTCTGGTATCTTCCTTGTGTTTCTGTAATCCCTCTAAATTTTGTCATTTTAATCTACGCATGAGAAATACAGATGCTCTTGAAATCTCTCTTGATTTTCAATGAAGAAAATCCTCAATTTCCTTCTCTGCTAAGAAAACTGCTGCACTTTATATTAAAAATCATCTTCCTTTCATGAGTTTCTATCTTCAAACACCTAATTTCACAAGAATCAATGAAGCAGGACATGAAAATCATGCTGTGCTTTATCACCTACAGGTGGGCAGGAATGAAATGAATGAGTACTGATCTCATGAGACGGGAAGGCTGGGGCTGTCTTATTCCTGCTACAGATGGAAGGGTCCATATCTGTGAGGGTGAGGAAGGACCAAGGATGAGAAGCCAACATTTTCTAACCCATTTCTCTTTTTCAGAGTCCCAGACAAAACAATGTGATTGTATCAACAAAAACAAGAACATCTGCACCCTTCTAAAAGCACGCTACAACTTTACTACTACACACGGCACTCTGTCACTGACCTAAAGGCTAATGACAGCCAAGAAATTTGCAGAGATCTTATTCTGTGCTCATCCCTTTTTGTCTTTGGAACCTGAGGAAATTTGCCTCCTCTCCCTGAGTGGCATTTTCCTCATCGATCAAATGGGAGTGTAACAGTCATTCATTTGCTCAGTGTCTATTCGACAACAGGAGATGGCTTATGAAAACAACAACAAGAAAAAGCAGAACAGCAATTCTGATCTGTGCTGTCTTCCTCCCCCTTCCTGAACATGAACTTACAGGGTAAAATGGCACCTTTCACTAAATCCTGAACTTAAGGAGTAGTTCTGATAAGGGAGTCACAGGACTGCCGTGTAACCGAGAAATGACCTGGTGAAAGAGAATGAGTTGCCAGTAAATCCTCAAAACCCATAAGGGTACAAACCCTGGGAGCTACAGGCATGGGTAGGAGTTCCTTAGTTCCCCATTTCACAAAGCCGAGAACTTTGCAGGGTCCATGAAAGACACAGATATCCCAGTACAACCAAACCATGTTTTGGAGTACACCGGGGCCACATCGCTGCTGACCTGGACTTCTTTGTGTCCCAGAGCAAGAGCCCTGGGCGGGGGTGACTGTGCTTGAGGCTGGACAAGAACTTCCTGTTCTGTCTCTTTTGCTCTCTCTCTTCCTGCAATAAAACAACTGGTAGGACTCTGGTGGGGAGCACTGCACCCACATTCTCTGGCAAACCACACACTAGGCAGCTCTAGCTGATCTGAGAGAGGACTCTTCAATGAACACATATACACCAAAGTCAGGCAGAAGGCTGCCTGTGACCTTGGGAATCCAAACCAGCTTGTCTTGTTAATCAGGATATTACACATCTAAAGAAAGTGTGCACCAGATGAAGACGATGCCTTAGACAGCATTGGTGGTTATGTCCAGCAGTGTCTAAGGACAAGTCATGCTCTTGTAGATGGGAGCACTTTGGTTGCTTTCAGAGTTTGCTACTGAAGGGCTGGGACATTTCATTGGGCCTTGAAACTCCAGACCTCTTTACTCACAAAGGCAGACAAGTTAGGTGAGCCAGCTCAGCCTTTATTCCAACTTTCTAACCAAAAGGCTATGAGGTTGAAAATATATTCCTCAGACTCTTCTGCAGCAAGGGTTCCAGATGTGGCTTTAAAAATGCCCATCAGAGATTGAGATTTGCAAATATAAACTACTATATACAAAAATAGCTAAAAAAACTAAATTTCTTCTGTATAGCACAGGGAACTATATTTAATATCTTGTAATAACCTTTAATGAAAAAGAATACGAAAAGGAATTCATACATATATATGTGTATATGAATGACTGGAACATTGTACTGTACATTAGAAATTGACACATTGTAACTGACTATACTTCAATTAAAAAAAAATATATATATATATATAATGACCATCAGCAGCATCTGAGTGTCACTGAAAGCAGAAACCCAGATGAATGGAGGCAGAGGTAGTTGGAGGAGCTACGTTATTTTGCTGGGGTGGATGCAGCCGGCATGTCAGAGATCTAGAAGGAATGCTCACAACAGCCACTCACTGATCTGCAAGTGAGTTAGGGTAACAGCTTCCTGAAATCCTTCCCACCCCTCCTGATGAGCCAGGTGTCTGGTGTTTCTCTGGAAATCACTAGGCGCAGCCTGGAACCCAAAGGTAAAAATTAAAAACTGCAGTCAGGAAGCGAAGAGCCTGGCAGGACGTGTTGGACAAAAGTAGGTCAGAATCAACAAGGAATGGAGAGGGGATAGGACGTGTGCTGAGAACCCTGACTTCAGTGGTGGATTGTCTCTGTTGAGGACTCTGAGTCAGTGTGAGTAGATGGATTGGTGTGGACTATAATGGTGGCCATTGTTCAGATAAGTGTGTGATTTGGAATATATTTATTAGAGGAGGGTTTTTTTCTTCCCCTTCAACATTGATCATTTCTTGGGAGCAGAAAAATACTCTGCCACAGAACATCTAAGTGCAAAAGAGATGCTACGGGATGATGGTGGTATAAAAAATTTCAGTTCTGCAGTTCCAAGGTTTCCTTAATGAGGTTCACAGCATTTGGAACTTAAAATAAAATAAGGTACTTATAATAAAGACATCATCATATGTATATATCCTTAAAGATACACATATGGTGCTATAAGTGGGCCTGAAATGTGTTCTGCATTCTAAAATCCGATGAAATAAAATCAGTAGCTCAATATGCCTGTCGGCTCTATAAACATGATGTAGCTAATGATCACAGAAAGCAAGATCAGCTAGGAAATTTGAGATTTGTCTTTTCCAGTGTCAAAGCTATTATTTTTTGCTTTACTTAAAAAGCATATTTTTAATTAGGGCTGTCAGCATCCATTGGTATATGGGGTTCAGTAGATGTGTTCAGATGCTCTAGACAGTGAATCAGAGCAAAGACTGAGGTTTAGACAGTAGTTAAATGCCTCAACCATGTGATCAGCATCCACATATTGCTGTACTGAAAATCCTTAAAAGTGAGAACTTCATTAAAGCAAAGAAAAGAGAGGGAAAAAAATAGCCACAGTCTAGTGGAAGTTTTGTTACGTGTAAAAATGACAAAGGGCTATTCATGAGCATATTTTTAAAAACCCCTGCATTTTAATAAGAAAAACAACAAACTGACAACAGGTTGCACACTGCTTCCTGTAGGAGAAGCCATGCAGATGGACTCTTATGTGAATGGGGCTGGAGCTGTAGAATTAGTTAGTCTTACAAGTAACTCAGTTAAAAACAAATGCAAATGGGATACACTTCTAGAGTATCTGAGTAAAAATCATGGAAAACTTAGGGCTCTATGAAGCAATGACAATGGCAAAATTTGTCAAAATTAACCTCTGCAGTCTCTGGAAATTAAACCAAGGCTTCCAGCAATCCGGGGGGTGTTTATTTGAGAAAAAAAACAGCTAAATTTCCATAATGATAGTGAATTTTGTGGCATTGTATCTTGATCTACCCCCATCCCCGTATCCTCACCTATATGGTGGCCTTTAAAAGCAACAGTTTCACAATCAAGGTAGGGGCAGAAGTGATTTGAAGTTACCCAAAAAATCCGCCCCCAGAGAGCTGTCACAATTTGACCTATCTCAAACTCATGCTGTGCAAACAGCCAGTCCCCAGAGTGTGTGTGGGAAACAATCAGCAGTGAGTATTTAACATTACAACTGCCTGAGGCAGTGGGGCCAGCAGAGGCTAACTAAATGCTGACAAGGAAACTTAGAAGGCAAAATTGAGACTTCCGGGCAAGATGGCGGAGTAGAAGGACGCTTGTAAGTCACCCTCTCCCACAATACACCAAGACCCACATGTACAGACCCACTCAGCCAACCAGAGCACCTGCGGAACTCCAAATGATCATCGCGCTCTTCAAAAGATAAAGACGCCAAAAATCTGGTAGGAGAAAAGGAAAAAAGAAAGAACAAAAGGCAAAGCAGCACGGGACGGGTCCCGTGGGGAGGGAGCGGCAAAGGAGGCCTGGCGCTTGCTCGCTGGGTCTCCCCTCTCCAACTGAGAGGCCAGCGGGACGGAGGGGGAGCCTCCAAGGCTCGGATCTGTACAGAGCAGCCCTTGTCTGACAGAACTAAGTTAAACGGGCACAGAGCGTCCCCCCGACACCCAGCCTGAGACACGGGCCAGCAGCGGCGGGCAGGGCCAGGCTGCATAATCTGGGCGGAGGACGGGGGCGGCTGCACGGAGGAAACTCCGGGGGACTGCAAGGGGCTGGGCGCCGGGGCTGTGGGTGTACAGGACAGAACAACCTGGGCCCTCCATAAAACAGCAAGGTTGATGTGCTCTCGGGGGAAGGGTGCATACCCCCATCTCTGAAAACCCGCAGAAATTTTCAGGGGAAGAGGGGCGGGGCCCGGCAGAGCCGCCATATTCTCCAGCGCTGAGCACCCAGGCGGGGGCAGAGGCGAAACCTGTGTCCACACCAAAGGGCTTAGCAGCCTCAAGGGCCAGACTGAGACGGGCCTACAGCCCGGGGCAGATAGGATCCTTCCATTCTGGTCCCCCAGAGAACTTGCTCCACAAAGACAAACAAGCAGCTGTGTCTTGGCTCGGCGCAGGGACGAGGCTGCCCCTCGGTCTTCCCCGAGCCCACCCGCGGAGCGCGACCAGGGCGGAGCGCCGGCGCAGAGGGCGCAGCCGCACAGAGCAGCGGAGCTACCGGCGACGCAGGCAGGGGGAGAGCGGCCCCCCGCCTGTCGGGCAGGAACACAACCCCGACCAAGGTGCTGGGAAGGGGCGCGACCCGCCCTCCTGCCTGGCCAGTCTGCAACATCTGACTGCGGCATCCGGAGGGGCAGTGACCCGCCCGCCCGCAGCAGAGGAGAGCTGCATCTGACCCCGTGTTAGGAGGAGGCGCGATCTGCTTGCCGACAGGTGCTGGGAGCAGCACAGAAGAGGGCGCCAACGGAGGGCCTATGAAAACAAGCTGAGCTTCCAAAACAGGACAAGACAGAAGGACATCACATTAAAAGCACACACAATCCAGGAGAACACCGACAACCCCCTATTTTTGTTTTGTTTTGTTTTGTTTTTTTGTTTTGTTTTGTTTTTTTGTTTTTTTGTTTTTGTTTTTGTTTTTTTTAATCTGTTTTTACCTCTTCTATTTTCAATTACTCTCTTAATTTTTACTTCTTAATTCATTTCTATTTCTCTTGGGTTTTGATGTCCTGTTATTGATTAGACACAGGCTTCAAACACATATATTCATCTCCCCACCCCCTTTTTTTTTAAAGGTTTTAAAAGGACGTCTCCACATGATTAATACTCTGCTTCAACTCGCTCTTCTATTATTCATTATACATTGTTTTCAAACCCTCTTTCTCCCTTCTTTTAAAACTCTTTTTCTCTCTCTCTTATTTTTTTCTCTTTTTTTGTTTTTTCTTTTTTCTTTTTTTTTCCTAAGTTCTATTCCTAAATACGCATTAGATAGATAAAATCCTTAAGATCCAAAATAGACAACTGATACTCCATAAACCACAGTGCCAGAGAGGTATGAGCAAGACGAAGAAGCAGAGAAACCTTTCCCAATTAAAAGAACAAGAGGAATCCCCTGAAAGAAAGCTCAATGAAATAGACATCGATAGCCTACTAGATCAAGATTTCAAAAAAAGAGTGATCAAATTGCTGAAGGAATTAAAAGAGATAATGCTTAGAGAAATAAAATATGTCAAAAATGAAATTGAAGCTATAAAGAAGAGCCAAGCAAAATGGGAAAACTCATTGACAGAGATGAGGAATGATCTAACAGCTGTGCAAAGCCAACTAGTTAATGCAGAGGAACGAATTAGTGATCTAGAAGAAAGGGCAACAGAAAGCACCCATTCACAAGAACTACAAGATAAGCAAATAAAAAATAATGATAATAGCATAAGGGACCTATGGGATAATATAAAGCATCCCAATCTTCACATAATAGGGGTCCCAGAAGGGGAAGAAGGATCAAAGGGAATTGAAAAGGTTTTTGAAGAAATCATGACTGAAAACTTCCCAAACTTAAAGAAGGAATCAGATATACAAGTACAGGAAGCTCAGAGGGTCCCAAACAGGCAGAACTCAAATAGACCCACAGCAAGACATATAATCAAGATGGCCAACGCCAAGGATAAAGAAATGATTCTAAAGGCAGCAAGAGAAAAGCAAAGAGTGAACTACAAGGGAACCCCCATAAGGCTCTCAGCTGATTTCTCTACACAAACACTACAGGCCAGAAGGGAGTGGCAAGATATATACAAAGCCCTGAATGAAAAAAAGATGCAGCCTAGGATACTTTATCCAGTAAGGCTATCCTTTAGGATAGAAGGAGAAATAAAGAGTTTCACAGACAAAAAAAAGCTGCAGGAGTTTAGCAACACTAAACCCAGGCTAAAAGAAATATTGAAAGGGCTATTCCAAATAGAAAAGCAGCAGGATGCTACAGAAATGAGAAACGTACAACTGGAAAGGTGATAACTCATGAATTACAAATAAAGAAAACACGAAATTATAAAAGAAGACATACAAATCACTGAGAGTGGGAGAGGGAGGCAGGGAAATATAGAATTTTTTTTCTATCTTTTTTAAATTTTCTTAACAGTAGGATGGGTTTGAGATCATGTTATTATCAGTTTATTAAAAATGGGTATAGGTTAATAGATTTAGAAAAAAGGGTAACCACAAGTCAAAAATTTACAAGGGAGTCACAAAAATTAAATAAAATCCATGATAATACAAAGGAAAATTACCAAACCACAAAAGGAAGAAGAAAGGAACAAAGAGGATATACCAATTCAACTGCAAAGATAAGTTCAAAATAGCAATAAACACACATCTATCATTAAGTACTGTAAATGTTAATGGACTAAATGCTCCAGTCAAAAGACATAGAGTGGCAGAGTGGATAATAAAGCAACAACCTTCAATATGATGCATACAAGAGACCCACTTTAGGGAGAAGGACACATATAGATTGAGAGTGAAAGGATGGAAAAGGATATTCCATGCAAATGGAAAAGCCAAAAAAGCAGGTGTTGCAGTACTGATTTCAGACAAAATAGACTTTAAAACAAAGGCCATAAAGAAAGATAAAGAAGGACATTTTATAATGATTAAAGGAGTGATACAAGATGAAGATATTACACTCGTTAATATATATGCACCCAATATAGGAGCACCTAAGTACATACAAGAATTACTAACAGAGATAAAGGGGGATATTGATGGGAATACAATCATAGTTGGAGATTTTAACACTGCATTAACATCACTACACAGATCTTCCAGACAGAAAATAAACAAGGCAACAGAGAAATTAAATACTACAATAGAAAAACTAGATTTGGTGGATATTTTCAGAGCTTTACACCCCCCAAAAATAGAATATACATTCTTTTCAAGTGCACATGGAACATTTTCCAGGATCGATCATGTACTTGGACACAAAAGAAACCTCAACAAATTTAAGAAGATAGAAATTATCTCAAGCATCTTTACTGACCACAATGCCATGAAACTGGAAATCAACAACAGAGAAACAAAGGACAAAAAAAGAAAAGCATGGAGATTAAACAATATGTTATTGAAAAAACAATGGATCAATGAGGAAATCAAAGCTGAAATTAAAAAATACCTTGAGACAAATGATAATGAAAGCACAACCACTCAAAACCTATGGGACACAGCAAAGGCAGTGCTAAGAGGGAAGTTTATAGCGATACAGGCCTTAATTAAAAAAGAAGAAAAATCTCAAATAAATAAGATAACCCACCACCAGAATCAATTAGAAAAAGAAGAACAAAAAGCCCCAAAAAGCAGCAGAAGGAAGGAAATTATAAAGATCAGAGAGGAATTAAATACAATAGAGATTAACAAGACCATAGAAAAAATCAACCAAACCAAAAGCTGGTTTTTTGAAAAAGTAAATAAAATCGACACAGCTCTGGCCAAACTCACAAAGAAGAAAAAAGAGAGAGCACAAATTAGCAAAATAAGAAAGGAAAATGGAGAAATTACAACAAACAAAATAGAAATACAGAATATCATATGAGAATATTATGAAAAACTATATGGAAACAAACTGGATAACCTAGAGGAGATGAACAAGTTTCTGGAAACATACTGTCCACCAAAACTGAATCAAGAAGAAACTGAACACTTGAACAATCCGATCACAAGAAAGGAAATAGAAATAGCCATTAAAAACTTCCCTAAAAATAAAAGTCCAGGACCGGATGGTTTCACCGGGGAATTCTACCAAACATACAAAGAAGAACTCATACCAGTCCTTCTCAAACTCTTCCAGACGATTGAAAAGGAGGGAATACTCCCAAACTCATTCTATGAAGCCACCAACACCCTGATACCAAAACCAGGCAAAGACACTACAAAAAAAGAGAATTATAGGCCCATATCACTGATGAACATAGACGCCAAAATCCTCACCAAAATTTTAGCAAATAGAATCCAAAAACACATAAAAAAGATTATACATCATGACCAAGTGGGGTTCATCCCAGGGACACAAGGCTGTTTCAACATATGCAAATCAATCAATGTAATACATCACATCAACAAGAGAAAGGACAAAAACCACATGATCATCTCGATCGATGCAGAAAAAGCATTTGATAAAATTCAACACCCATTTATGATAAAAACTCTCGCCAAAGTGGGTATAGAGGAAACATATCTCAACATAATAAAAGCTAAATATGACAAACCTATAGCTGGCATAGTTCTCAATGGTGAAAAACTCAAAAGTTTTCCACTAAAATCTGGGACAAGACAAGGATGACCACTATCACCACTCCTATTCAATATAGTCCTGGAAGTCCTAGCCACAGCAATCAGGCAAGAGAAAGAAATAAAAGGGATCCAAATTGGAAAAAAAAGAGGTAAAATGTCATTATATGCTGATGACATGTTACTATATATAGAAAACCCTTAAAGGTCCACTCCAAAGCTACTAGAGCTGATTGAATAATTCAGCAAAGTAGCAGGTTACAAAATTAACGTTCAAAAATCAGTTGCCTTTATTTACACTACCGATAAATCAACAGAAAAAGAAAGTAAAGAAACAATCCTCTTTAAAATAGCACCCAAAGTAATAAAATATCTGGGAATCAATCTAACCAAGTAGGTGAAAGAATTATACACAGAAATCTATAAACCATTGATCAAGGAAATTAAAGAAGACTTTAAAAAATGGAAAGATATTCCATGCTACTGGATTGGAAGAATCACTATTGTTAAAATGATCACACTGCCCAAGGCAATCTACAGATTTAATGCAATTCCTATCCAATTACCCAGGACATATTTCACAGAACTAGAACAAATCATAATAAAATTTATATGGAACCATCAAAGACCTAGAATTGCCAAAGCATTACTGAAGACAAAGAAAGAGGCTGGAGGAAAAACTCTCCAAGGCTTCAGACAATACTATAGAGCTACAGTCATCAAGACAGCATGGTGTTGGTAGCAAAACCGACATATAGACCAATGGAACAGAATAGAGAGCCCAGAAATGAACCCACAAACTTTTGGTCAACACATCTTCGACAAAGGAGGCAAGAATATACAATGGAATAAAGACAGTCTCTTCAGCAAATGGTGCTGTGAAAACTGGACAGAAGCATGTAAAACAATGAAGCTAGAACACTCCCTTACACCATATACAAAAATCAACTCAAAATGGATTGAAGACTTAAACAGAAGACAAGATACAATAAACCTCCTAGAGGAAAACATACGCAAAATTTTATCTGGCATACATTTCAAAAATTTTCTCCTAGAAGAAATAGAAGCAAGAATAAACAAATGGGACCTAATGAAACTTACAAGCTTCTGCACAGCAAAGGAAAACAGAAATAAAACAAGAAGAAAACCTAGGGAATGGTAGAAAATTTTTGCAAGTGAAACCGACAAAGGCTTGATTTCCAGAATATATAAGCAGCTCATATCACTCAATAAGAGAAAATAAACCACCCAATCCAAAAATGGGCAGAAGATCTAAACAAGCAATTCTCCAAGGAAGACATACAAATGATCAAAAAGCACATGAAAAAATGCTCAATATCACTAATTATCAGAGAAATGCAAATGAAAACTTCAATGAGGTATCACCTCACACCAGTCAGAATGGCCGTCATTCAAAAATCCAAAAATGACAAATGCTGGAGAGGCTGTGGAGAAAGGGGAACCCTCCTACACTGCTGGTGGGGATGCAGTTTGGTGCAGCCACTGTGGAAAACAGTGTCGAGATTCCTCAGAAGGCTAGGAATAGACTTACCATATGACCCAGGAATCCCACACCTGGGCTTGTACCCAGAAGGAAATCTACTTCAGGATGACACCTGCACCCCAATGTTCATAGCAGCACTATTTACAATAGCCAAAACATGGAAACAGCCTAAATGTCCATCGAGAGGTGACTGGATAAAGAAGATGTGGTATATTTGTACAATGGAATACAACTCAGCCATAGAAACCGACAACATAATGCCATTTGCAGCAACATGGATGCTCCTAGAGGATGTCATTCTAAGTGAGTAAGCCAAAAAGGGAAAGAAAAATACCATATTAGATCGCTCATATTTGGAATCTAAAAACAAAAACACAAACATTCAAACAAACAAAAACAAAGCATAAATGCAGGACAGAAATAGACTCATGGACAGAGAATACAGACTTGTGATTACCAGGGGGGTAGAGGGTGGGAAGGGATAGACTGGGATTTCAAAATTGTAGAATAGGTAAACAAGGTTACACTGTATAGCACAGGGAAATATACACAAAATGTTATGATAAATCACAGAGAAAAAAATGTGACAATGTGTATATGTCCATGAATGATTGAAAAATTGTGCTGAACACTGGAATTTGACACAATATTGTAAAATGATTATAAATCAATAAAAAATGTTAAAAAAAGTTGAAATTAAGGAATACCTTGAGACAAATGAAAATGAAAACACAACCACACAAAACTTATGGGACACAGCAAAAGCTGTACGAAGAGGAAAGTTTAGGGCGATACAGGCCTTCCTGAAAAAAGAAGAATAATATGAAATAAACAATGTAACCCACCAGTAAAAAGAACTAGAAACAGAAGAGCAAAAACACCCAAAAGTCAGCAGAATGTAGGAAATAATACAGATCAGGGAGGAAATAAATAAAATAGAGATTTTAAAAAAATAGAGAAAATAATCAATCAAACCAAAAGCAATTTTTTTGAAAGAGTAAATAAAATTGACAAACCTCTGGCCAAACTCACAAAGAAGAAAAAAGAGAGAGCACAAATTTGCAAAATAAGATAGGAAAATGAAGAAATTACAACAAATAAGATAGAAATACAGAATAACATATGAGAATATCATGAAAAACTACATGGAAAAAAAATGGATAACCTAGAGGAGATGGACAAGTTTCTGGAAACATACAGTCCACTAAGACTGAATCAAGAAAAAACTGACCACTTGAACAAACCGATCACTAGGAATGAAATCGAATTATCAATAAAAAAACCTCCCTAAAAATTAAAGTCCATGACTAGACAGCTTCACCAGGGAATTCTACCACACATACAAATAAGAAATCATACCAGTACTTCTCAAACTCTTCCAGAAGATTGAAAAGAAGAAATATTCCCAAACTCATTGTATGAAGCCACCATCACCCTGATACCAAAACCAGGCAAAGACACCACCAAAAAAGAGAATTACAGACCAATATCACTAATGAACACAGATGCAAAAGTCCTTACCAAAATACTAGCAAATAGAATCCTACAGCACATAAAAAATATTATAGATCATGCTCAAATGTGGTTTATCTCAGGGACACAAATGTGGTTCAACATATGCTAATCAATCAATGTAATACTTCACATCAACAAGAGAAAGGACAAAAACCACATCATCATCTCAATAGATGCATAAAACTTTTGATAAAATTCAACACCCATTTATGGTAAAAATTCTCACGAAGTGGGTATTGAGGAAACATATCTCAACATCATAAAAGTTATATATGACAGACCTACAGCCAGTATAGCACTCAACGGTGAAAACCTCAAAAGCTTCCCACTAAAATCTGGGACAAGACAAGGATGCCCACTATCACCACTCCTATTCAACATAGACTTGGTAGCCCTGGCCACAGCAATCAGGCAAGTAAGAGAAGTAAAAGGGGTCTAAACTGGAATAGATGAGGTAAAAGTGTCACTATACGCAGATGATAAGACACTATATATAGAAAACCCTAAAAGGTCCACACAAAAACTACTAGAGCTGATCAAAGAATTTAGCAATGTAGCAGGTTACAAGATTAATGTTCAAAAATCAGTTGCATTTCTTTACACTAATGATGAATCAACAGAAAAAGAAAATAAAGAAACAATCCCTTTTAAAATAGCACCCGAAGTAAAAAAATATCTAGGAATAAATCTAACCACAGAGGTGAGAAAATTATACACAGAAAACTATTAACCATTGGTGAAGGAAATTAAAGAAGACTTTAAAAAATGGAAAGGTATCCCATGCTCTTGGATTGGAAGAACCAATATTGTTAAAATGATCACACTGCCCAAGGCAATCTACAGATTTGATGCAATCCCTATCAAATTACCTTAGACATATTTCATAGAACTAGAACAAATCACAATAAAATTTATATGGAACCATTAAAGACATAAAATTTCCAGGGCATTACTGAAGAAAAAAAGAAAGAGCCTGGAGGACTAACTCTCCCAGACTTCAGACAATACTATAGAGTTACAGTCATCAAGACAGCATGGTATTGGTACAAAAACAGACATATAGACCAATGGAACAGAATAAAGAGCCCAGAAATGAACCCACAAACTTTTGGTCAACTAATCTTTGACAAAGGAGGCAAGAATATACAATGGAATAAAGACAGTCTCTTCAGCAAGATAAACATAAGACAAGATACAATTAACTTCCTAAAAGAAAATACAGGCAAAATATCTGACATACATCTCAGAAATGTTCCCCTAGAGCAGTCTACCAAGCAATAGAAATGAAAGCAAGAATAAACAAATGGGACCTAATGAAACTTACAAGCTTCTGCACAGCAAAGGACACCATAAGTAAAACAAAAAGACAACCTACAGAATGGGAGAACATTTTTGCAAATGAAACTGACAAAGGCTTGATCTCCAGAATATATAAGCAGCTCATATGACTTAATAAGAAACAACGAAATAACCCAATCCAAAAATGGGCAGAAGACCTAAACAAGCAATTCTCCAAGGAAGACATACAAATGATCAATGGGCACATAAAAAAATGCTCAGTATCACTAATTATCAGAGAAATGCAAATCAAAACTACAATGAGGTATCACCTCAAACCATTCAGAATGGCCATCATTCAAAAATCCACAAATGACAAATGCTAGAGTGGCTGTGGAGAAAGGGGAAACTCCCACACTTCTGGTGGGAATGCAGTTTGGTGCAGCCACTGTGGAAAACAATATTGAGTCTCCTCAAAAGACTAGGAATACACTTGCCATATGACCCAGGAATCCTGCTCCTGGGCATATATCCTGAAGGAATCCTACTTCAGAATGACACCTGCACCCCAATGTTCATAGCAGCACTATTTACAATAGCCAAGATATGGAGACAGCCTAAATGTCCATCAATGGATGACTGGCTGAAGAAGTGATATATTTATACAATGGAATACTACTCGGCCATAAAAACTAACAACATGGGGCCATTTGCAGCAACATGGATGCTCCTGGAGAATGTCATTCTAAGTTAAGTAAGCACGGTAACAAGGAATAAAAAGAAGTTATCTCCAGGTACAGTTATTTTGATTAAAATTTCCATACAGAAAGCAAGTCACCCTCAAGAATGCTGCCAGGAGGAGCATCTGAGTGTAATAGCCCAGCCAAGCAAATTTGATTCTGACCTTCTCTCCGTAGAATTTCCTGCAGAAAGACAGAAGGTAGTTTCAGAAGACACACATAATCACTCTGTAGCTTCATCCTCATGTTAATTTCTTTTTTATTTTTTGGGGGGGACATAATTATGTTTATTTATTTCTTTTTTAAATGGAGGCTTTGGGGATTGAACACAGGACCTCATGCATGCTAGACATGCACTCTACCACTGAGCTATTCCCTCCCTCCATCATATTAATTTCTGATTCTAAATCAAGGGGGCTTTAAGTTTATACCCCTGGCTCAATTCACACTTAAAACATGCGTTTCCATAGCAGTCCCCAAATTCTACCGTGAAATAAGAAGTATTTTACATATCATAGAAGTACAGATCACTGGTTCACCTGCTGAAGAGAGATAAATGAGAACAGAGCAAAAGAGGGGACGAGGCCAACTCCGGAACAGTTACAAGGGATCATCACCACTCACTGGACAGTCTGGCACATTCAACAAATCCCGCCATAGATCATTCTTAACAGGCTTGACACAAGTGGACATCAACAACTGGCTCAGTCATCTGCTCCTGCCTTATCTCGGGAACGTCCCGGGAGCAAATGCATGGTAAACCACAGATAATAAGGAAATGGCTGATAATGATAACAACTGGGAGTGCAATGTCTCTCTGACAAAATATTTATAAAACTCATTGTGGGAATGGGAGAGGGCAGGATGGATGTGACTGAGGAAGGTACTGCCCTGTATTTTTTGTATTTAGCACGTCTGTTTCTCCTAGGTTTTAAAAGCTCCTCAACGTTTCTCAGTTAATCTGGAGTAGATGGAACAGGCCAGGGAGGCAAAATTAGAAGAAAGGAGGCAGGGCATGAAGTGGTACCAGGCTGATCCTGAAAGGGAGACAGACACAGACAGGCAGACACAGAGGGTTTAGGGATGAGGCGGAACAATGAGACGGCTGCTCAGGTGTGTCTTGCTGTTGCTGATACTTCCCTCAACTGGCTCACTGCTGACTCGGCAGTGCTGGGTAAAACCTGTGGATTTCCTCAGCTCTGAGTTCTCTCTGAGGCTTCTGGCTCAGGCTGGAGCTGAGATGAGCTCCGTGGGCTTAGCCTAGGGGGGACTCAGCTCTGAGAACAGCCTGGAGTCCTGGGAAACTTCACGCAGGAACCCCCTTGGGCTGGACCAGCACTCACAGGGCTGCTGTGAGGCCAGCTCCATCGTCAGAGACCTGGGTGTGGACCATTCCATGGGGAAAAGGGCTGAGCCCGATGCCAAATCAGATAGGAGGGACAAAGTGTGTTCATTCTCATGTGACTGGGCTTTGTGGCCTGGCTCACGGATGGCAGGCTCAGGATGGTGTCTGGCAGAGAAAACCCTGGCAATGGGTTTGAGATGTCTTGGACTCTTTCTTGTTAAGCTTTTTGTAATACATTCTTATCAACTATCCGTCCTGAAAATGCCAAATTCAAAACTGAAAGAATTTTAGAAGTTGCCTGCTCCAACTGGCCAATGGTAAACACACCCTGCTACAGTTAGAGAGCTGGTCAGGCAGCCACTGCCTGGATATTTACAGTGATGGGGATTTCATTACTTCCCAAGGTTACATGTCGGCAAGAAGGTCAGAAAGACTTTTTGAACCTTAAACAGATGTCTGCCTCCTAGTCCTTGCTGAAAGGCTAGAAATAATGAGGATCCCTTCAAATGTAGTTTTGTCTGATTGTTATCTCTCTCTGTCAAAAACACCCCAATTATTAACATCAATTTTTCAAAATTCAGCTTTGATTTCTTTTTATCAAAGTTATACCATACATTCAATAAAGAGTCAAACAGTTCTCGAATACCAATTGTAAAAAGGAGCAGTTCCCAACAACCGCCCCATTTCCTGGCCAGAAGCAACCATGTTCAGCTCCTACTGCTGACTCTTGGGATAATTACTCCCTTTCTCTGACTAATATCCTTGTAACACAGCCTACTGATTTTTTCAGCTTTATGTATCACCTATTTAAACTTCTATTTTGGAAAATGAGGATTAAGCTGTCTTTCAAACCCCATCTCATCTACACACCCAAACCTTCATTCTTCCAACCTTTTGATACAATTACATTATAATTTTCATCAGCTCAGTATCCTTGCTTTACATTTTTAGGACTCTGTACAGACTGTTCACAGCTGTAGCAAGTTGTCTGCTAGACTTACATTTTCTTCCCTACTTTGTTTTTCCTGGAGTTAATAATTGTCTTGGTCGTTCATGGTGCACTTAGATTTCTGTGCACTTAACACTTCAACCCCAGACCTTCTCTTAACGAATAACTTTCTCAATACTTTCCAATACATTGTCTACGAATTTCATCTCCTTGAATAAATCTCTTCAGATCTCCTTCAACCTGCATTAACGACATGCTAGTCTTGTCACAGAGCTCAAGGGGCCACCAGTGGGAAGCAACAAGGGAATACATGGACCAGGAGCAGGGAAAAGATCAACATAATTTCCTTAGCAAACATACTTAAAATAGTGGGAAAATTGTTTGCTTTACAAACACAAACACACACACAAACCCCAAAAGCCCATAAAGAATGATTAAAGAGCCATCAAACCCATTGCCCTGCCTTCAAATTCTGCATAACATAAAACAAAAATAACAGAAGGAAAATATCATATAAATATGAATCTCAAGGGGGATGGGGTACACTCAGTGGCAGAGTGTGTGCTCAGCATGCATAAGGTCCTAGATTCAATCTTCAGTACCTCCATTAGAAAAAAAAAAATTAAAAAGAAAAGAAAAATGTATCAACTTTAAATATTTACATATTTACAAGTGTCCTCTTTTAAAACTGTGTTCTACAGGATAACCCGGGTTAATGAGAAAGTGCCTCTTCATGACTGTGATCCTGCTGATAATTGAGGGAGGAAATTAGAGTATGACCACATGAAATAAAATCCCTTATGAAATAATGATCCCGGGTGACAATCATTATTGGCTGCTGTCATCACAAAAAAGAAAGTCAACTGGACATTATGTACCTTATTACAGGAGTACAAAACTTCACATAACAAGTATTCTTGCACAAAGTTGAACCACAATCAGATCAAGCTTTTAGGGGAGGATCAAATCACTTAGCTAAAGCCAATACATAGGATGGAGAAACAAGTCTAACACCACAGGGGAGAATGAAATTAGCCAAACAGGAAATAGAGAAACCCCTCAGCAATTTCAAGGAAAATGAGAAACAGGAAAATTATAGATTAGAACCCACTTGAGAGATATGCTAGTTGCAAGGTCTGAACCTAGCCTGGATCCTGATTTCAACCCCAAAACTACTTAAAACTGTATTTTTGTGACAATCAGGGAATTATTTTGTAACCCTAAAAAAGAAAGGAATATTCCAATTGTATTTGAAAGAGACCTTGTCATTTCTCTAATGAAAGGTTAAGCTATGTAGGATTGTCTTCAAAATGATCCCGTAGTGGGGGAGGGGAGGAGGTAGAGATGAAAGATGCAACAACAGTGACTCTGAGTTTATAATTCTGGAGCTGGGTGACAGATACAGGCAGGCTGGCTGTGCTGTTCTCTCTACTTCTGTACATGTTTGAATCTTTCCGTAAAATGTGAAACAAACAAAAAGTCTTCAGTGTTTTAAAACCCTCACTTTGAAGGTTAAGAGGTTTGCCCAAGTAGGTGGGCACCTGCATGGGACACTGAGATTAGAAAGAAAAGGCACTTGGCTCCAGGCCTACCTGGGGCTACCTTGACCCTCCTCTTCTCCTCACCATCCACAGCCAGCCCATAACTGCATCGTGTCAGCTCCACTCCCCAAACGCATTCCTCCCTGGCTCCCACCATCTCTCATCTGGCCCACTCCAAGAGCCTCCTACCCGGCCTCCCTGCTTCCTGGGTCCCTGCAATTCATTCTCCACATTATCTTTGCAAAATGTGAGTGAGAGAAAATTACTTTAGTGCTTAAACTATCATGACTGCATCTCACTGCACTTAGAGTCTACACTCCTTTCCGTGCTCCTGATGCCCTTCTAAACCTCGTGTCTCATCACTCTCACCAGCGCTGGCTCCAGTATCTCCTCAAACCTGCTGAGCACATTTGTGCCTCGGGGCCAATGGACAAGCTGCCTCTATTCCTGGGGTGGCTTTTCCCAGATCCTCAAAGTCCAACCTCCTTATCACCATCTCAGCTCACATGTAACCTACTCAAAGATAGCTTTCTTGACTCACTTCCCCCCAAGTCTCCCATCTCAACACTGTCTTATTTCCTTCATTTCAATCTGACATTGTTTCCTTATTCGCCCGATTATTTTTGTTTGCTCGGTTGTCCTTGGCCTCCCTCCCCCCAGCAGCCTTGCCCAAACAGCGTAAGCTCCCGGGGAGCAGCCGGCACTGGTGCTCTGAGAAGACACATGCTGAGCGCGACATTACAGTCACGTGGTGTAGTGAAACGGTGTCGAACAGCAGATACAGCAAAGCAGTGAGAATTTCTCTTATTTTATAATTTAAGTGAAATCTAACATTTACTCCTGTTTAATGAAGAATTTGGTAGGTCTTTGCTCCCAGTTCCTGGACGGCAACTACTAAAGCCTTGAAATTTCCCAAGATAGGAGTGTCTTTGCTATTCATGGTGGAACCTTGGATGGCTTGTGTTCATGAGATGACTCAGGATGGGGACTGGCCAGCCAGAGACACCAACCATGTTATTAGAGGAGTGGGGCTTTGAGATTTGTGACAAGTGAGTGACCACCAGGAGAGGAAGGGGCTCAATGGTTTGGGCTAGGGAAAGGTTTGACTTACAGTTAGGGTTTGGGTTAGCCATGTCGGTAGTGACCCAATAAATCATGGCTTTGTAATAAAGCCTGCAGTAAAAACTTGGGGCAACAAAGCTCAGAGCTCCTGTGAGCTTCCTGGTTGGTAACACTCTTGGAGGACTGTCACACATAGATGCCATGAGGACAACCCTGAGCCCTTCCCACTGGAGTGCTCTCCACAACAGCTCACCTGATGAGATCTAAGGGCTGCTTCTTGTCTATGCTTCGAGGAGGAGCCCATTCCCTGTACAGAAGGCCCTGTTCGCTGGGGCAGCTGAGGTCCTCTGACGGAGGCTGAAGTTGCACTGGGAAGCAGAAGCAAACAGGTGGACGTCACTGTCACAGCCTGTTCACATGTTCTGTTGATAAAATGTGGTGCTAACACTCCGTGGTCATTTGTAAATAACGGGCCCTCACTTGCCAGGAGGGATGGAGGTACCATATAATTTTTCATAATTCTCACCCAGGGTTAATTTTAACCCCTTGAGGGTCATTTGCAAACGTGGGTGGAAAGGAACGCTTGGGTGTTACAGTCCTGGGACCACCATGGGTACCTGGTGAGAGCCTTGCAGATGCTTAATGTCCTACAACCGGGACAGTCTTCCACAGCAAAAATCCTAGGCCACCCAAGTGCCCAAACTGCTGCAGTGGAGGGACACCTGATGGTCCAGCCTCCTCCTTGGACACCCAGACGAACCTGGACTCTGGCTGATTAGGGGCAGGGTCAATTCTAAAACCCAGGCTTTTTTGTCCCCACAATTCAGTAGATTTTCGGTGACAGCACATGGAATATAAACAACAAAGAAACTTGACATGATGTTATATATTTAGCTTACTCAAGAAACAAAATTTAAATCCAGTCATTCTCCTTCCCACCTGACCTACTTTCCTTTCTCCTGTACTAGAACCAGATTATTACCCACCCAGCCTTAACATGGGTCCTGACTCCACTTACCTCCCTCCCAAACACCACATGAGATGATTCCTCAGCCTAGATGTGGGACCAGCAATTACAAGAGGCTTTAGTGGAAAAGAACTGGTTGTGCACAGATGCCAACTAAACACTGTAGAATCCTGGTGTCCCACATTAGTAATCATGACAGCTGTTTGCAAGTGTCCCCAAAGTTCATTTAAGACTCTCACTGCTAATTTTGCTGGGACATAAATATGAAATATGTGGACTGCTTGGCTGGACTGCTATGCTGTGTCTCTGATCCAGGAAGCTCAGTGACTGCTCCCTGCCCCTAGCTCCCTGTTCTGTTCATGCATGTGCATCAAGCAGCTGTTTAGTGTCCATTTTAATATGTTAAACAGTGCATTTCACTATTGTCTTCATCCACAAATACGTGTACCACACAGTAGTAATGATCAATCTCAGTCTTTGCTTTCTTTGGTCTTAGAGAGTCAGATAAGTGGATAGCAAAGATAACAAAGTCATAGAGCGCTATAATATAGTATTTCCTTTATTTCAATGACAGGATTTACTTAAAGAGCTTAGATATAACATCCTTGCATTTATGGCATCATTAAGCGTCTGAAGCTGTTACATTTTAAAAACTTCATTTCATGCGAGATGTTATCAGTTAGAGAAGCGCTCCTGAATTTGAGGGGTTGCTGTCATCTCAGACGGAGTCCCTAAGAAATGTCAACACTCTGCAGTATTGCCATCATGACAAGAACCCAGACAGATGAAATTTGCAAAGCCCTGTGGTTTTCTAGTGCACAGACAGAAAATGGAATTTCAGAGGGAAAAAGCCTGAATTACAGAAAATGATAAATGAAATGGTCTAACATGCATTTCCCTTAGAAAGAACTAATTCTTCTTTGGTTGATAATAACATCTATCAGTAATTATGAAAAGAGCTGACAGATGCAAAGTACTTAGTATTGGCCAGGGCTGTTCTAACATTGACACAGATTCATTAACCCCCATAGCAACTCTACGAGGTGGGTACTATTATTATTCACATTTTATTGATGAGGAACTTGACAAACACAGAGGCTAAATGACTTTGACAAGGTCGACAGCAAGAAACCAGCACATGTGTTCCAGCAGGATTCTACACTCTTGGCCACTTTTCTTTTTGTTTTTTGGTGGCGGGGAGATAATACGGTAATTCTGGTGGGGTGTGGGGAGGTAATTAGGGTTATTTGTCTATTTTAGAGGGGGTGTTGGGGGCTGAACCCAGGACCTTATGCGTGCTAAGCGTGCACCCCATCACTTGAGCTGTACCCTCCCCTCTCGAGTCTATACTCTTAGCTGCTAATCTGCACTGCCCCACATGGTAACTCTGGGGGAACTACAGTTCATTCATTCACTCACTCGTTAAACTCAGCCTTCCTGGTGCCTAGGATTCAGCAGTGAACCAGACAACATGATTCCTGCCGTAAATGAGCTTGTCGCCTCCCGACATATTATCTTCATTTTACCCAGGAAGAAACAAGGTCAAGAAGATTAGCCTTTTCCTGTTAACACCGGAGGATACATGAGGTGCTTTATTTCATTTCTGCCATTTGACTTACACCATGGGGAGGGAAAGCTGCCTTGCAGATCCCGGAGCTCACAAGCCTGTTTATCCCGAATTTTTTTTTAACACTGTCCCTTACTTGATACTTGATCTGAGAAAGGATGAAGTAAACCTGAAAAGATTCTAAGAGAGCGTGTGGTGTACACAGGGTAACTAACCAGCCACTCTTTACTATCCTAACGGGAATCTGTAGGCATATTTCTTTTCTTTCTCTTTTTTCCTTTTTATGGGCAGCTTTTAAAAACCAAACCAAACCAACCAAACCAACCAAACCAAATCACTGATAATTCAGCAGCAGGTTCTATATCACCCACAAGACAGCAGCTAAACTCGGTTTAGACTTACATAGTGGCTTCTGGTGGCTGGATTGAAGAATGTATCTCTATCCTGAATATAAAAGTCATTCACGCAGCTCTTCTCAAATAGGGTAATGAAAATTTCTTGCTCCTGCTTGATGATACTTTCATCCACTTGGAGGACTTTCATAAAACAGCTGAAATTATCAAAGGCTGAGGACCGGGTTTTCAGATCATTGGGCTTCAGAGGCAATTTTATGTGCAGTATCTCAGCGTATGTACAGAGCACCTCCCACAGGCTGAGTACTTTTGCAAATACAAGCTTGTCATCCAAAACCTATATTGGGAGAATGAAAACACAAACAAGGAAGCTAACTATTTTCACATTTTTAATACACAGATTTTTCTTACGTTGCTGGTAGTTAAAGCACTTGTGCAAACACACACTCATATGACACTGGTAAAAGTGAAGATATAATAAAAATAGATTTGCAAACCATCATACATTTTTGCCTTAAAGATAATTTCTTTGTTCATAGCAGCACTATTTACAATAGCCAAAACATGGAAAGAGCCTAAATGTCCATCAACAGGTGACTGGATAAAGAAGAAGTGGTATATATATACAATGGAATACTACTCAGCCATAAAAACCAACAACATAACGCCATTTGCAGCAACATGGATGCTCATAGAGAATGTCATTCTAAATGAAGTAAGCCATAAAGAGAAACAAAAATACCATATGAGATCGCTCATATGTGGAATCTAAAGACTCATGGACAGAGAATACAGACTTGTGGTTACCAGGGGGGTAGAGGGTGGGAAGGGATAGACTGGGATTTCAAAATTGTAGAATAGATAAACAAGATTACACTGTATAGCACAGGGAACTAGACACAAAATGTTATGATAAATCACAGAGAAAAAAATGTGACAATGAGTGTGTATATGACCATGAATGACTGAAAAATTGTGCTAAACACTGGAATTTGACACAACATTGTAAAATGATTATAAATCAATAAAAAATGTTAAAAAAAGATAATTTCTTTGTTGAAATTACTGAAAAGTTATTTAAAATCCTTACAGTTCATTCATAAAATAACCAATGTTTTAGATGAAGAAAAGCAAACTTGTTAATTTTAGTCCAAATTAGTAACTAAAAATAGAAACACCAAAATATTCTTTGCAGTGGTATTGTAATGACAACTTTTTAAATTTCTGAAACCTAGGACTATTTGCATATCTGTTCAATATAGTGTTAAACAGCCATTAAAAGGGATTTAAAAGAATTATATTCATTGATATGGAATATATAATAAAAGGAGAAAGCAAAAAAAATGTGAAATAATAATTTTCCTTTTTGGAAGGGAAAAACATCTTCATTTGAACAAAAAAATGTTTAAGAGGATTTTAAGTTTCTTTATGTATATTTAAGGTACAGATGATTTTTAACTCCACTGTTCTTTCATTTTCAATTTTGGGGGGTAAATTTTTGTAATAAAAAACTCTTTAAAATTGTTCTTGCATAAATACATTAATAGATATATTTATGACTATATTCTCTGGCTATTAAAAAAGATCTCCTAGCTTTGGATCTGAAACATACATTCCATAATGCAGATTCTGACTGACTCGCCTCCCAGCCCACAGCGAAGACACGGCTAGTGTGACATGTTTCAAATATCATTCCAGATAACATGCAGGCTCCCAGCCAATGGCTGCAATGGGGCTGACACTGATCTGGTTGCTCCCAGCTGCAGACCATCACAGATGAGGTTAGATTCATAGACTCATGTTGTCTCTTTCAAAAGAAATCAGAAAATGTTTGCTTTTACTTTCATCAAGGGAGCAAGAAGTTGTTTGATTTTTTTTATGCAATAAAATAACAACAAACCAATTTGAACCTGATGAAAAGACATTTGCTCAAAACTGCACAGTAGCAATGAAGGTGCTCTGGCTGGCAGGGACTTGCTGGATTCCTGTGAGTGCTGGACTCCTCACATGGAATTCCCTTGGCACTCCAGAAGGCCTGTGGTTGTCCCCATGTGTTTGTGGCCATATGTGACATAAAAGTCTCTGGCTTTGCCACAATTTCAAAGCCTTTTTTCAATTATGAAAGGTTTTGCACTCAAATGGAGTTTTCTTGAGTCCACTCACTGATGTCATTCACCAGAGTTATAGTCCAGATCTGACATTCTAGACTCTTAAACTCTTGCAGACATTCAAATGGTTCAGGTTTGGATGTGTATTCACCTCTGGAGGCCTGGACCAAATTCGATAAAGCCACCCGGACAAGTTCAGCAAAATGCAAAGAAATTTTTCTCTCTGCAAGACTGAAATGTCTGTGAAGCTATAAAAACTTCTGCATCTACAAAAAAAGGGAACCAACTCATCAGTAACATATCTATCCATAATGCATGGACATTTAAAAAAAATACTGTATTTACTCCTATTAATTTCTATCTGGCTTTTGCCAAATTGTGTCCTAAACTGTAAGGAAAGTATATAAATGTAGAGAATTTTTGACCTTTTAAGAGAAAAAGGAACCCTCCTACTCGGTTGGAGGGAATGTAAATTGGTGCAGCCACTATGGGAGACAGTATAGAGGTTCCTTAAAAACTGAAAATAGACTTACGTGTGATCCAGCAATCCCATTCATGGGTATATGTCTGGAGAAAAATATAATTCAAAAAGACACATGCACCCCTATGTTCACAGCAGCACTATTTATAATAGCCAAGACACTGAAACAACCCAAATGTTCACTGACAGATGACTTGATAAAGAAGTTGTGGTATATTTTATATATATATATATATATATATATATATATATATATATATATGTATATATATACATATATATACACACACATATATACACATGAACACACACACACAATGGAATACTGCTCAGCCATAAAAAATAAAATAATGCCATTTGCAATAACATGGATGGACCTACAGTGTATTATGCTATGTGAAATAAGTCAGAGAAAGGAAAACAAATATTCTATGTATTAACTTCTATGTATATCTAAAAAATAAAACAAATTAATGACTATAATAAAACAGAAATAGACTCACAGGTACACAGAACAGACTGGTGGTTACCAATGGGGAGAAAGAGGAGAGGGGAGGCAGGAAGGGGGTAGGGGATTGAGAGGTAAAAAGTACTATGTACAAAATGGACAGGTTACAGGGCTGTATCATACAGCACAGGGAAATATAGCCATTATTTTATGGTGACTTTAAATGGAATATAATCTATAAAAATGTTGAGCCTCTGTGTTGTACACCTGAAACTAATATGATGTAAATCAACTACTAAATTGCAAAGTTTTTAATCAAAGTTTTCTTTTCATATTATTTGCAATAAGTTAGAAGCCAGCACTGTCAATAGAAACATAGTGCAAGTCACAATTTTCCAGTAACCCCATTTACAAAATAAAAAGGAACAAGTGAAATTAATTCCAGTAATAATTATATTTATCCCAAAATAGCCAATATACTATCATTTCAAAAGTGTGATTAACACTTTTAAAACTTATTAATAAATATTTTACATTATTTTTGTTGTACGAACTCTTGAAAATCTATTATGAATTTTCCACTTATAGAACATCTCAATTCACAATAGCCACATGTGGCTGGTGGCTTCCATACTAGACAGGGCAGATTACACCATTCACACTTCTGATAAATTACCTGCTCTTACTTATTTAAAAAACTTGCAGAAAAGGCTTCAGATATTCCCTATATCAAACAAAGCAACCTTGACGGGTGGGGAGTATCTTCATTATAAAGTGAAAAATAAAGGTAAGAGAACCATGGTTACATGTATGTTAATGTAACAATACCTTCTGAATTCATTCAGGACTTTACAATCTTTCCTCATCTGCCAAGGATTCACTGTCACTGCAAAATATTTTTCACTATTATTATTTTTGGAATTGAGAGGCTTCTGATGACCCTGCTTTGTGTATCTGTACATAAAAGAAAACAACAAACAGAGAAAAAGACCTTATTAAAGATAATTTAGGGTGGAGGGTATAGCTCAAGTGAAAGATCATATTCTTAGCATGCACAAGGGCCTGGGTTCAATCCCCAGTACTTCTTCTAAAAATAAAATAAATAAAAACCTAATTACCAACCCCCTGCAAGAAATTAATTAATTACTTTAATTAAAAGTTAAAAAAAGATAATTTAGTGCAGGCTTATCAGGCTACAAGAGCTACAATGAATGCACCCCCCATTAATTTAGAAGAAGTCTCACAGTATTTCCCAACATAAAGGCTAAAATATAATTGAGAACACTTTCTGATGGTCAGCATGATTTTAACAAAATAGTAGATAATTACCTCCCTGGTGTCAAAGCTCTGTCAGAGATGGGCACAGAAAATTTAGTAAGAATGATTTTGCAACTACCTTTGAAAGAAATGCTGAGAAATGATCTTTTCTGTTGGAAAGTAGCCTGCTTTTACATTCTGCAGTAAGCATACGTGTTTACAAACCAGGCAGGAACTGGATCATATTTTACACATACTTTAGAAACTGATTTGAATTTTGCTCTCTACCTGCAACGCTATTTCTTAGGTAATAACATAAGCTGGCCACTATACTAAATTTTGTTTCCCTGCTTGCTTAATCCTCACAACAACTCTGTAAGCTGCTATTATTACCCCCATATAACAGATAAAGGGCTTGAGGCAGAAAATAATTTGGGTAACTTGGTAAATGTTGGAGCTGGGTAAGACTGCAGCCAGTCTGACACTCAAGTCCATTCTTCTCACCAATGTCTGATACTGCTACCTACATTCAGCAATGACCGCTGATTTCATATTTAAGTGTGTCATTTCGAAAAGTGCAAAGCTATATTAGTACTGCTGTGTAAATTATTCTTTTGAGATGTGATTGCCAAAAAAACAAAAACAAATAAAATCAGGGTGCCACTGAGGGCAGGGTGAACTGCGTATGGACGGACACAAGGGGACTTTTTGAGGACACAGTTGCACAACTCTACAAATAGCTAAAATTGTTGACTTGTACAATTATAATGTGTCAATTTTATGGCCTGTAAATTACACCTTAATACAGCTTTTAAATTGAGAAACTGGGATACCAAATTAAGACTAAAACACACACACACACACACACACACACATATATATATATATATATATCACACAAAGAACAACAGGCAAATATCATTATTTACTGCACCATTTTCATTCATGCAGCTTCCTTTCCTCACCCGTTCCTGAAAGGATGATTCATTTTTAAAATAGTCTTTTAATTTATTCAGCAAATAATTTTTGACTGCCTAATATGTACACAGGACTAATCTAGGCACTTGGAATAAATCAATAAACAAAACAAAAGTACTGTCCTCACGGAGCTTGGCTGGAGTCTAGCAGGGTTGGGGGGTGACGATGACAATTCACACAACAGAGCAGCAGAGGAGGTGGCATGTTAGGAAAGAGGAACCATGGAAAAATGAAAAAAGGGCAAGGTAAAGAGAGTTGAGGGTATGGGATGAGGGTGATGTTGTATTAAATACCAAAGCTGGCCACACTGAGGACTGAGGTTAGAACTAGGACTAGGATGTGAGGAGTCCCAGTTGGACGGAATAACCATCACCTAGGCCAGCGTGCACCTCGCATGTTCCAGAATGGGGGCACGGCTGGAGCTGCGGAGAAGGGTCAGTGCAGATCCTGTACGGCCTTGGAGGACGTTGTAAGGACTGTGGCTTTTACCCGGAGTGAAATGGGGAGGCACTGCAGAAGGACGACACAATCTAACTTAGGTTTTCAAGGCTCACTTGACTGCCGGGTGAGAATTGTCGAAACGGGTCAGAGATGAAAGGAGGGAAGCCTCTGAGAAGGGCTGTGCAGGAGGAGAGGACAGTGGCTCAGGGCAGGGAAGCAGCAGTGGAGGCAGGAGCCATGGTGAGAAGTGGCTGGGTTCTGGATATGTTTTAAAGGCAGTGTTAAACCAGATCTATTGACAGAATTCATGTGGTATGTCAGTGAAAGTCTGAATAACCCCACGTTTTTTGACCCAAGCAGCTGGAAGGGTTAAGTTTCCATTAACTGAATGGGGGAGGCTGCAGAAAGAACCAGTTTGGGGGGTAGGAGGACCAAGAGCTCAGTTTTCACACATGTTGGTTTTAAGATATCAGAGTTCCAAGTGAAGATGTCAAATCAGCAGAAGACTGTAAGAGTCCAGAGTTGGAGAGAAAAAGTCTAGCGGGAGACAGAAATGTGGAAATCACGGGTCACACAGGTGGTAGAGGAAGACATGAAACCCAGGTACTCAAACATTAAGATAACCTGGCATTAACCATAGAAGTTGTCCTTGAGGGCCTGCCTACTAGGTGTGGATATCAGTAGTTTTTCCCGACCACTCGAGTTTTAAAAAGGAACTTATAAATGAATTCGTGCAAGACACTGCCTCCAGTGGTTGGGTCCAGAGCTGGAGTGGGAGGATGGGATGGTGCACACTACTCCCTACGGCAGAATGTGTGTGTGTGTGTGTGTGTGTGTGTGTGTACGCATGTGTGTGTGAGCAGGGGGATGATTTACACCTGGCTTAAGAAAAAGAGCTAGTAAGTCTAGAAGCCGAAAGCTGAAAGAATATCCAGATCTGGTAGAGGGAAAAGGGAAAACACTGTGTACTGTAAGACATATCCCCATAATGCCATTTCCCACCATCCTTTCATCAGGAACACAGTTGGAAAAGGGGGAATTAAGTAGATACGTGTGATGTACACAAACTTTCTGACTATGTAACACTGAATATCTACATATGTAGCAAGCTAATGATATTTATATCTGCTTCAGGTTTAATAACAAGTTCACAACAGAGGGAAAATAAAATATTGAGGACTGGTAGAAGAATCATAGAAGGCATTTCAATGCTCAGAATGGAAGCAAAAGCAGCTTCACCTCACAAAGAATGTCACTGAGTCAAGAATGTTTATATATGCTTAAGAAATTGAGTGTTACAACTTCCTGCTTTAAAGAATTAACTTTAATACACATACCAGACTATAAGCAACGTCTATACTGGTGCTTTCTTAAAGGTATTTTTAGTTCCTGCTTGTTCTGATGTACTCCAGAAACTCTGCAAAGAAAACCTTCTATTCAAAGGCTTAAAGGAATAAAAAAAGAAATAACACTGCATTCTTTTAAGTGTTCTCTGTACTGAAAGTCAGTTGCAAATGCAGCACCCTGCCACAGGTCTACATTTTTAACAATAAAGTCCTTTGCGCAATTTTTCAATTGCTATGTGTCTTTGTGTCAGTCTGTCACTCAGAAGCAGAATGGAGTACCAGAAAATGACACATCATGTCTGAAACTACAGATGTGGAAGATGAACGTACACCAGGAAACAGCCAAGTGGGAGGGTAAGGTTTACCTTTTAAGTTACCGTAAGTGCAGTTACACCTGCTCCCTGCTTCCCCTGTGAAGTGAAGGACTAGTCTTTTGCAGAAAAGCTCTCATTCTGAGAACTGTCTTCTTTAAAATATTTGGAGATTCTCTTTTAAGGTTCTTTCATTTTTAAGGTTTTCCCCAACTCTACATCCCATAACAAGTGTTAAAATTATCCAATAGCCTATTGTTACAGAACATACTCTACAAAAGCTGAGGTTTCCCAGGGTTTGGATACCAGAACTTTGTTACCAGATAATCCTAAAGCCTTCCTTCCATAACTGACTCTTCTGCCAATTCCCAGCTGTGGGCAAATTCAGATTCTCAGACCAGGTAACTTTCTAACTCTGCCTACAAACACTCTACTGCCAGTAAAGGAACTCTCAGACAGGAAGCACACAAAGCCCCTAGTGAGGGTTGCCTCCTTCAAACAATCAAGATGCCATCACCAAGCAAATATTTAAACCTACTGCAAAACTTCTGAAGACATCTTACAAACAATATAGTTTCTATAGATGCATACTACTTGCTCTGGACTAGTGATTTCCAATGGAGGGAACAAAGGACCACATGACCCAAGCAATTTTTTAAAACTGCACGTAACCATTCCTCTTCACGTGAGGATTCAGTCGAGCCCGTCTTACAGGCCTAGGTGTAACAGAATGACAGCACCTCTAGGAGTCGGGTGAAAAGCAGCGAGGTAGACTTCCAGTGAAAGGGGGTGATGTAATAGGCCCCATCGCCCACTTACCTCCCACCAAAGGACAATCATCTCAGATCGAGAACAAACACTTTGGGAAACAGAGGTTGTTTATGTTTTTATGGTTTTCTGGTGGAAATAATGCCCTGAGTCATGTGAAGTTGTGGCTGCAAATTGAACAGGGGACCAGACATTTTCACATTCAGGACACAAATAGACCCTGGGTAGCCACCATATCTGCTCTCCCCTTTGCCTGTTCACCCCAAAAGCTGCAGGACTCTCCTGCTTGCAATGACACCCACCGCTTCTCACAAATTCTTGCCAAGTTCACGTCAGCAGCTGGTGGTCTCAAAGTCACCATTTGTACTGCTATGAAGTCCCTCCATTACTTTATAACCCTTCTATTTTCTCTGTTGTCTTCCTAGCTACACTTGCATTCAGAAGCTGGTTATCGCACTAACATTGCCTCTGTAATCAGTCCAGGATACAGGAAGTAGAGATTCAACTGTAACCAGTCCCAGAATACTTGTCATGCCACTCTACTATCCCTACAAAATACTGTGGCATCCCTCATCTCACCCAAAGAACCACCGCATTACTTACAGGTTGTAAAAGTAGAGGGCTTTCTCTACTGGGAAACACTGTGGCTTGTGGTAGAGCTGTGATTTCAGTTTTTGCAACTAGTTACAGGCAAAAAGACATGGTCCGCAAATTTTCTTCAAGCGTTTGGAATTTAAACTTTTATTAGATACAGAGCCGGCGGACTAACCGTAATCTATGAACATATGGTCATATTATCAAATAATGTTCATGTCTGCCTTACAGACATGTAAGAACTTGAATTACACCTGCATCCTGTAGGCCTTTAGAATTGGATGTGAAGCATCCTGTGAGTTAAAAACCTCCTATCCAGTCACAGAACACCTTAAAGACAACATCACATTAATGCCACTGAATACATCAATATAGTCCATGTACGGTTAAGTTACATCTCCAATTTCTCAGAGCTGGAAAGGAGATGTCTAGAAAAGCTGGAAAAGCCCAATTACCAAAACAGCTCAAAAGTTAAAGCAGACCCCTGCACCTCCCAGAGCGGAGGGCGGAGGTGGCATTGCCCACCACCCTGTCCTCCCCCAGGACGTGGCATGTGGGGAAGCAGGCAGGAGTGGGTGGCTGGACTCGGAGGTGGAGAGGTGATGAAAGCAAGAGTGGAACTGCTCTGATCCTAGAACAACAGAGCTGTAAATAGCTCGGCTTCAGTTCAACACGCTCCCTCTCCCATTTTCCCTCCCACCAACGTGACAAACAGAGCCCAGTCAGGCACTTTCTGCCCATGACGGTGACTACTAGCAGGAAAGGGACCAGGATAAAAGCATGTCCTATAAAAGATCAGTCTGATTTTAAAGACTCCGTTATAAACAATGAACAGCACTGTCAGAGTTGGACAATTGTGAGGCGCTCAAATAGGGAGGAGGAGGTTGAGGATCCATTTCCAGCACTTCCATGTCTTTTATCACTCCTATTTCTGACCTTTCCTTTGCCATTTTTTGTAGCACTGCCATCACTGGCAGGTAAAGGGGCAGCAATGCGACTTGGCCGTTTGGCTGATGGGGCTACATTTCCCAGCACTGGAATGAAAAGGCACTGGAAGAGGATCAGCTGGAAGATGTGAAACGCAATCCTGACCTGTGCCAAACTCTAACCAGGTGACCCTGGGTTAGGCTCTTAGTCTCTCTGGGATTCCGGCTGTTTACTTATAAAAGAAGGTTTTGTCATTGCACAAATATATCCAATATGAAATGTAACGTGAAAGTCAAACATTATGATATCTCACCTGCTTGCCTCAGGGAACTGTACAAGCACTGAACACTATGTGAATGTAAACACAGAGTTAAGAAAACTATTGAGGTAAAGAGCTAAACTGAACATGGAGATAAAGTTTTATGGATTTTCTTGGCTTTCTTTTTTAATTGCAACACTGAATTAATAGTTATTAGCAATAATCCACACCACCATCCCTGCGAATAAATAAAGTAGATAAGCACTGCCTGGATGCCTGCTATGGCCCGATGCTAAGCAGGGTGAGGGTTATAAAGGAGGCTGAACAAGGGAGTCTTCTCCAGTTACCAGCTAAGTGAGGAGACACATTGGAAACCACCGGGGAATGGTACCAAGTCAGTACTCAAAGCCAAGATTACAGGCTACCGATCATAAACATTGCAGGAATACAAAGAGGAGCTAGAAGTATTTGGAGTAAATAGGGAAGACTCTATGAAGGGAATGGGGCTCCAACTAGTTCTCAGGGCAATTCTAAGCTGTTTTAACTGAAGACTGGATAGGAAAAGGCTGGTGACTCCTGGTTTTTAATAAGGCACAGGTTACCCTAGGAGGCTAAGTCACATAATGATTGGAACACATAAGGTAAGGCCAAAATGATGGAAGGTCGAGACTACCTGGCTGAGATATGGTTGCGGTAAGTCTCTACTTGACTCTAGATGTTGGAGCGTCAAAACTGTAGGTTGACTGAAAGCGGGGGGAGAGAATATCCAAGAATTCAGCAGAAGGAAAAACTCATGTATCAGGGATGAAAGCTCTTCATCAGAGTATCAGCAATCAGAATAGACGCTTGAAACCAAAAGCATACAGTTCCAGAAGCCGACAATATGTGGAGGGTGGTGAGAGAAATATAAATCAAAGACCATTCCAAGCCTAGGGTATTCAAGACCGGAAGAATGATTATACCACTGAATAAGTGGAGATGCTGCAAGAAAAATGATTATGAAATCAGCTTTAGACATGTTGAATCTGACATATGAGCTAAGAGTAGGTGTTCTCCAAGAAGCTCAAAATTCAAAACTGAAGCACAGATCTAGAGTACAGGCTTAAGATGCAGACGGACAAGACATGATAAATCTCCTAAAAGAAAACATAGGCAAAACATTATCTGACATAAATCTTATCAAAGTTCTCCTAGGGCAATCTACCCAGGCAATGGAAATAAGAGAAAAAATAAACAAAAGGGACGTAATTAAACTCATAAATTTCTTCACAGCAAAGGCAACCATAAGTAAAACAAAAAGAAACAACAACCTACGAATGGGAGAAAATATTTGCAAATGATACGACTAACAAAGCCTTAATTTTCAGAATATATAAACAGCTCATACAACTTAATAACAGAAAAAAAACAACTCAATCCAAAAATAGGCAGAAGACCTAAACAAGCATTTCTCCAATGAAGACACAAATGGCCAATATGCACATGAAAAAATGCTCGATATCACTAAAAAACAGAGAAATTCAAATCAAAACTACAATGAAGTATCAGCTCACACCAGTCAGAATGGCCATCGTTCAGAAGTTCATGAATGATAAATGCTAGAGAGGCTGTAGAGGGAAGGGTACCCTCTTACACTGCTGGTGGGAATCCAGCTTGGTGTAGTCATTATGGAAAGCATGGACATCCCTCAAAAAACTAAAAGTAGACTTAGCCTATGACCCAGCGATCCCACATCTGGGTATATAACGGGAAAGAACTCCAATGTGAAAAGATACCTGCACCCCAGTATTCATAGCACCACTGTATACAATAGCCGAGACATGGAGGCAAGCTAAATGTAGCAACAGATGACTAGATAAAGAAGTTGTGGCATATTTATACACTGGAATACTACTCTACCATGAATAGGAAAAAACAAAACCATTTGCAGCAACATGGATGGAGCTAGAGATCGTCATTCTAAGTGAAAGCAGCCAGAAACAGAAAAATACTAAATGATACCACTCATATGTGTAATCTAAAAAAAGAGAGAAAAAGACACTGTGAACTCATCTACAAAACAGAAACAGTCTTGCAGACTTAGTAAACAATCTAAAGGTTACCAGGGTAAGGGGATGGGAAGGGATAAATTTGGGAGTTTGAGATTTACAAATGTTAGCCACTATATATAAAAAGAGATTTTAAATAAAGTTTCTTCTATATAGCACAGAAACCTATGTTCATTATCCAGCAATAACCTATAATGAAAAAGCCGATACAGCCACCAACTGAGGAAGCAAGAGAAGAAAGGAGAGTTAGTTATGGTGGGCTAGAGCCCACATCTACAATCCTTGTCAGCCACTGAGGCTGCCCCGAGTACACTGAGCCTTCCACCCAGGGACAGGCTGACATGACATGCGTCCTACAAACCTGAGGCAGCGGATGCCGTCCCCAGGTCTGGCCCTGGGGGAGATGGGAGCAGGTGGACTTGCTCCCATCGGGGCAGCACCCCTCCCCGCAGCCCCCGCCACCTGACTGCACCGCACCTGCCTCTCAGGAACCCACTGACTTGAAAAAAAGTGATCCACGAACCTGGGGCAGCGGCAGGGAGATGGGCAGCGACCTGGCAAACTGGTCGACTTGCCCCCATCTCCCCCACGGCCTGTCCAGGGCTCGGCTTCTGCTGCTCCAGGCACGGTCCGCAGGTCGGCCTGCTTCTGGGAGGAGGGCGCGGTGTGGTCGAAGGCAGTGGCGGGTTATGGGGTCTGCCCATGGGAGCCCGTGGATTTGTTTCAAACTCCCCAGCGCATGGCCTGAGCTTGGCCTCTGCTGCCCCAGTTTCGTGGAACTCAGGTTACAGGTCAGCCTGCTCCTGGAAGGCGGGTGCTGTGCTGTCAGGGATTGGCGGTGGATGCCATGGCTTGATTGGGGCTGCCCTGTGAGAGAGCGGGGTTTGCAACCATTTCCTGCTGCTGCTGCAGCCATCCCAGCACACTGATCGCACCGAGCCCACCTCCCAGGAGCAGACTGACCTGTAACCTGAGTCCCATGAACCTGGGGCTTTAGAGGCCGCCCCCAAGGTCAGCCCGCGGGGAAGATGGGAGCAAATCCAGGGGCTCTCATGGGGCAGCCCCCATTCCATCCGAGGCCCCGCGACCGCACCGCACCCGCCTCCCAGGAGCAGGCCATGGTCTGAGGGCTGGTTGGAGATGCTCCGGAGCCGTCCAGCACACTCCCACCTCCTGGGGCTGTACCTGCTCTCCTAAATCCGGGTGTAAGCGGCGGCACAAACGCGGGGTTCAGGAACTACTAATAGCGGGGTTACCACGAACCACAGCGGCGGCTGGGACCCGCCTCAGGGTCCTAGCGGGACGCGCGGCCGGGACCTCACCTCCGCACCCCTCCCTGTGCGCCTTCCCAGCTGCACAGCCCAGGCGTCACCCGCCGGCTCCCTGAACAGCGGCCCCCACTAGCGCCCCCTTAACTGCCCAGCAGCGGCAGCCGAGCCGAGGGCAAGCGGCGGCCCAGACCCCAGGCCGTGTTCCTCCTCCAGGAGCTGGTCCAGGAGCAACCGGCTGCCGCCAGCTTCCACGCGTTCTGGGCGGTTCCGGCGTCCGCGCGTCTGTCCGTCTGCGCGTGCGCGCCCCTCCTCCTCCCGCCTACAGCGCAAACTGCTCGGGTGGGTCTCCTGCTTTACCGGACCTGGCCACTGGGGCCGGGAGGAGCCGGCTGGGGCCCCTCCTGCTCGTCCCGCCGGGTCTCCATTCCCAGAGCTTTCACCCCGCCACCGACTGGGTCCTGGCACAGAACTAGAACCACGACTGCCCTGGGCCAGGACACACCCCGCCAGCCCCACTTCCCCTGCTCACCTTCCCCTCCCTGTTACTACCCTCCCACCCCTGGCCAGGCCCAGTTTCCCACCAGACCTTGAAGACAGGGCTTCTTCTCCTCACACCGAAGTCCTTGCCCTGACACTCCGTCCTGCTAGGTCCTAACCTATGGCCCCTACACACTCATGCCTCACCACAGGACCCCCAACATCCTGAAACTGTACCCCTCACCTCTCAGCCAGGTCAGTTCCACTCTGAGCGGGCCCCACACTCCTCAAACTATACCCCCTCACCGTGGGATCCCCTTCACTCTGAGTGCACCCCTACCCTGAGCTGACTCCCTCACCCCTCACCCTGTGGTTGGGGTGGGGAAATCCGGGCTCCAGTAATGATGACTACTGCCACCAGTGGGGGATGCAGCCTAGTGTGCACCTTCATAGTTAATGTCTGAGTCTACAGGGCGAGGCAGGCTGGGTTGAAGGCGGTTCCAATTCCCGCCCTGGCTCCCTGATGCCCACACCCTGTGTCTCATCTGACCCGATGGGTCAGGGTGATCCCAGGCTGCCAGCCACTGGCCTGTGGGCCTTGGGTGGTTGATGGTCCTGATGGTGATCTGGATCCCTAGGGTGGAGGCACTGGGCACGCGGACCTTTGGGGTGGGGGAGTTCAGAGGGTGCACTTGAGCCCAGGGGTAGACAGCAGATGGTGGGCTGTGTGCATGGGGCTGTGTGCGTGACCTAGGCTCAGCCCAGGTGGGTGCAGGGATCTTGTTCATTCACACCAGGCCAGAGGGAAGAGGGACGGAAGCTTTTAAAGCATCAAAGTTAGGAAGCCAAGGCTGGAGAGCAAAGTAGGAAGGTGCACTGTCCAGGCCACCATGGATCCTGCCGCGACGCTGTTCCCTTGCATCAGTGGAGAGTGGCAGTTGACTGGTGAATGAGACATCCCCTGCTGTGGTATAGTTTACAGGCAATTGAAGGGATTTTGACAGGTAATTTTAATCCAATAATTGTCACTTTCTCTGCGGGAGATTAGGTCCAAAGTCATGGGGAATCTGGCAGTGATCCTGCCTGAACTCCAGCCAGGGACAGTGGAGGACCCACCCAGGAATCATCATCATAGCTCTCACCAAAAGTCACTGTAATAGAGAAGAACAAATCTGACTCCATATTGGATCTGTTCCTTTTCCTTTAACCCTCTGCCGTGTTTTCTAGGCTTAGTCTTGCTAGCTCTGCCCCTTTTGTAATACAATGTTGCCTTTAGCCTGAAATAAACAGGAGAGCCTATTCTCAGGGCTCTGAACTTTAAGGATATTAACATTTTTGCACTCCTATAAAGATAACAAGTTGCAGAATAGAAAAAGTATGTTTTGTTGCAGGTTTTACATGAACACCATGATCTGACCCACGTGGACAGCTGCAAAGGATTCCAAGAACAAAGAAATCCTACACCAAGAAGTTTGCAACAACCAACCACAGCCCCTCCCCTTTTTAGTAGAAAAGGAGCCTGAAGTCTGACTTGGGGAAGATGGTTCTCCAACATATTAGTCTGCCATTATCTTGGTCTGCAGCTGTCTACGTAGACTAGGTCATAATGCCTCTGTAAACCCTCTAACAAAACAAAAGTTATTTTCTATTCTGAAACTTGTTGTCTTTATATAACTGCAAAAGTGTTAATAACCTTAAAGATCAAAGCCTTGAAAATAGGCTCTCTATATTTCAGGCTAAAGGCAACATTGTTTTACAAAAGGTGCAGAGCTAGTAGGACTAAGCCTAGAAAAGAGGGCACAGGGTTAAAGCCAAAAAACAGATCTTCTATGGAGTCAGATTTTTTTCTTTTCTATTAGAGTATATTCTATTTTAGTTTCAAGTTTATAATAATAAAGTTTAGCCTTTTCCCATGTTAAATTGTGCAATTTTCAGGAGCATTAAGTGCATTCACAATGCTGTGAGACCAACACCACTGGTTTCAGACTATTTCCTTCCTCAAAGTAAAAGCTTGTATACAAAGCGCACCCCACATCCTACCTCCCCCAGCCCATGTCAAGCCCTAATCCCCTTTCTCTCCCTATGTCTTTACCTATCTTGGAGGTTCCCTATCAATGAAATCATATAAAAGGTGGCTTTTTTTTTCTGTCTGCCCACATATTTTAAGTAGGGACGGGTGAATTTTTGTTTGTTTTCACATGAATCAGCATTTTTGTATTTTGAGAGGAAAACCCAGATGGATTAAAGATGAGACGTACCAAGTGAAGCCCTTTTAGTAACTCTGGCATAATCTCGGGGTAGGCACTGCTGTCCTAAGTGTGAAACCAGAGCCAGAAGGGAGATGCTTAGCTCTTCTTGTGGCAAAATAAAAGCAAACAAAAACAGAAAACAAAGGCCAAGAAAGACAGACGGAAAGACAGACCACAGCCTGGAAAAACGTTTCCTCTTGACCCAAGGTCAGAGAAAAGCTTCACATCCCTGTGGTCCAAAAACCTCTTGAAGCCCAGTGTTCTGAAAAGAAACAAAACACACACAGGCAGTTCCAACGAGAGGCAGTGCAGGTGGCCAGTGTCTGCTAGAGTTGTTTGATCTCTCAGGTGAGGACACAGGCAGACGGACAGACTGCAGACACAGCATTGGCCACCATCACACTGGTAGGTCTTTAGCCCGGTGATAACCAGCCCTGGTGGCAACGTGAACAGGCAGAGGCCCCAGGAGGTCCCCTGGAGGGAAGAGCAAATGGACGCTCCTCTCCGGCAGAACAAGGTGCAGGATACGTCAAAGTGCCACAGGTGCATCCCTTCCCTAGCAGTGCTGATCCTTAGGGAAGATCCCACCAACGTTCTTGCACAATTTTCAAAGATAATTTTTCTTCAGTAACATGAATTCAAAATAATGAATATGTCATCAAGGGATTTTCAGACGTGACATGCCGTGGGCCCGAACAACACACACACATAAATACACACATATACATATAAATATATGTACACATACATACAGGAAAAGAGACAGACAGACTGAAACACAGAGAAGCAGGGGGAGACAGAGAAACAGAGAGAGAGACAAGACAGAGAGAGAGGCACTGATAGACAGAGACAGAGAGAAGAAACACTGGAGCTGGAAATGAGTGGAACTCACGCACATTTTCACAAGTCAGTCTACATGTCAGAACCTGGTCCCAAAGTCCATCCACCCTCCAGGGGAGGGTTTGGGGATCACACAATTGTGTGGGAACAGAAGGCAAAAAATAGGTAGCCACTGTGGGGCAGCCCACCACAGAGGCCGAGATGAGACACTGGACCTGTATGTCAACATGACAGAATGACCTAGGAGGTTGTATGCCAGAGCAGACGATGTCAGAGTTGTATTTAATTTCAGTCTCACGACTGGGAGCTGGGAAGCAAGCAGCAAGGAAAGTGACTTTCTCCAGACCCCAGGGCAGACCCCGGCCTGTGTGGCATGTGCTCTGCGCTCCGCCAGCCCTCTGTGGGGTCCTTCCTTTGCTGAGTCTGTGCACGAGCTCCCTGTGATGCCAGCCCTTGGGGTTGACAGAAGCAGTAGGTGTTTCTAGGTCTAGAGACAGGATGGCTTCTCTAGGAAGCAGGGGCCAGAATGATACCCACTGTGCCGATGGGGGATTGGGGAGACCCTGAGACGCACGTGGCTTGTCCAGGGGATAGCACTGCTGAGTGGGGAGAGCCGGGTATGAACCCAGCTGTGTCTTCAAAGCTGCGGCACTGGTTGCATCCAGGCCTCCCCAGGGCTATGGGGGGGCTGAGTTGGTGTCACTGTGTGTGAACACGGCATGGAGTGAGAAATGAGAGATCGGCAGCCCAGAAAGGCGCTTGGGGAGCTTTGTGTCAGGAGGAAGCTTGGATAAGTGGACCCCAGGTAGTGACCGCACTTCCCTGGAAATAGAGCCCAACAGAACTTGGAACTGAAGCGACCAGGCACCCACTCTGTAGAGAAGTCCCTACTCAGCTCACCTGGTTGGAGACAGAGGCATGTTCTGCTGCATCCCAGTATCCCGAGGCCGCAGCCCCCGGAAAGCCCGCAGCAAGGGGCTGTACCAACGCTGCCAGCGCTGGGTCAGGTCTCACTCAAGGCGCCTCTAGCCTTTTGGCCAGAGAGACCCACAGGAAACACAGGGAGGCCCAGGGCAGGCCCGCCCAGGCCGGGCCACCATTCAGATCCCACCCAGGTAGAACCACGGCCCCTTCCTGGCTGGTGGAGGTGGAGCAGTCATGTTGGGGATGGGTTTCTGCCTCAAGCAAGAGCAAGTCAGAGGCCTGGGGGCCCGGTCACATCCACAGCCCAGGTCAAAGCTGGCTGGCTGGGATGTGGAGAACCTGGGAAGGGTCCTGCTGCCCGAGGTGGAGCCCATGCTCTCTGGGTATGTCTTTTCCCTCCCGGGTGTCTGAGCTGAACAAGATCCCAGTCTGATCTGGCAGTAGAGGGTCGAGTGGACAGAATGAGGTGTGTTCCTGATCGGGCAGGGCTCTGAGACTTCCAGGCCGGTCAGCTGCTGGTCACTGTCATTGCAGAGCCAGATACCACATACTGAACAGAAGCTGATGAATAAGGACACCAACGCCCCCTCCCCAAGTGAAGGGCTGATGTGCCACTCTTCTGAGGGCCAGCGCAGGCTCCAGGTGGGTCTGGATAATGATGAGTCCCCACCACCATGGCCCAGAAATCAGTGGGGCAAGCCTCCGACACAGACATCACCCAGGGCTCTACCAGGGACCTGCTCGGGGCTGACGGGTAGCTCAGCACACCCGGCTCTGACCTAGAGCACCGTGCCCAACTCGCTGCAAGTCAGGTGGAGGACCAGGAGCCCCCGAAGCAGAGCCCGAAGGTCAGAAAGGCAGGGCTGGTGCATGTGTGTAGGTGAGGGAGGGGTGAGGGCTGGGCCACACAGGGAGGAGTCCCCAGAGGCTACTGTTGGGACCAGAGCAAAGAATGGCCTCAGACCACCTGTCTGGAAAAATTCAGTCACAGAACACATCCTGTGGGCACTTTCTGGGAGGGAGCTGTCTGGAAAGCTCTGGGAAGTTTTCTGTCTTTCAAGAGGCACATGGAAAAGGAGGCAGGTGGATAAATTTTTCCTCTCTCACAGCATAAGCTCTTCCACAAGACTTAAAACTCTCTCCACATCCAATAGTTACAGAGGAGGCAGGGGCAGGGGAAGATGTCAGAGACCAAAAAAAGGACGATCTGGATCCAGCAGGAGACCCCGAGCTCCCTCCTGCCGCTCCTGCAGCTCCTCCTGAACCTGCATCTGCACCTGGACTGCTGGGCAACGGAGAACCAGTTCAGGCATCACCAACACCTGGGGCAAAGCCCCCTCTGCACCCACCCACACCTTCTTCTTCAAAATGATCTCCAATATCCCACTGTCAGTCCCCCCCCCCCAAACTTGACGTCCCTTCCGCTGGAGATGTTTTCGTTTGGTTTTCTTTAGTTTCCTTTGTTTGTTTCACATCATTTATGGCATCCTTTATTTTTCTTTTTAGAGTTTCATGTACTAAAATATAGACTTTTCCCCTTTTAAATTGTGCAATTCAGGAGCATTAGGGGCATTCACACTGTTGTGCGACCATCACTACCATCTAGTTTCACACTATTTCTTTCCTCAAAGTGAAACCATGGATCCAGAGAGCGCACTCCCCTCCCTCCTCACCCAGCCCCTGACAACCCCAAGTCCTCTTTCTCTCTGCCTGTCTTTACCTCTCCTGGGTGTTCCCTTTCAATGAAACTTTATGAAAGTTGGCTTTTTGTGCCTGCCCACATGTTCTCAGCTGGGGCTGGTGATTTTTTTGTTTCCACTTGAAACAGCATTTTTATTATTTTAAGGGGATATCCAGGAGGATTAAAGATGTGATGTACAAAATGAAGCCCTTTTAGTAACTCTGTGCATGATCTCAGGGTAGACACTGCTGTTCCCCCTGTGACACCACAGCCAGAAGACAGAAGGGAGATGCTTAGCTCTTCCTGTGGCAAGAACAAAACCAAACAAATCAAAAAAATTAGAAAAAGCCCAGAAAAACTGCTTGAAACACAAACCGCAACCTGGAAAAAGCATTCCTCATAACCCAAGGTTGGAGAAAGGTTTCCCATCCCTGTAGTCCAAAAATCTTTTGAAACCCAGTGTTCTAAACAGAAACAGAGCAGACATGGGCAGTTCCAATGAGAGGCAATGCAGGTGGCCAGTGTGTGTTAGAGATGCTTGACCTCTCAGGTGAGAACACAGGCAGAGGGAAACACTGCAGAGACAGCACCGGTCACCATCACACTGGCGGGTCTTTAGTCAGGTGACAACCAGCCCTGGTGACAATGTAAGCAGGCAGAGGCTCCAGCAGATCCCCTGGAGGGAAGAGTGAAGGGACGCTCCACTTCAGGAGAACAGGGTGCAGGATGCATCAAAGGGCCACAGATGCATCTCTTCCCCAGAAGTTCTGATCCTTACAGTTCATCCCACTAAAATCCTTACACACCTATTCAAAGATGCCTTTTCAAGGGTGTTCATCACAGCACTGGTTGAAACAGTCGGAATTAAAGAAACACTAATGTTGATGGAGAGGGGATGGGGTCCACTCGTTCTGGTTCATGTGGATGAATGAATGCTGTGCAGTTGGAAAAGCGGGTGCCTGGTCTCAACCCAATGTCAAGGGAGGCCTCAGGGTGGAAGTATGCAGACCCACAGTCTGCATCCAAGGTCCCATCTGCACGACCACATACGTGAGAAATCAGTATAGATGTAAATTGATCTGATTGTGAGTGTGTGAGAGAAAGAGATGGAGAGAGACATACTGAGAGACACAGAGACTGAGACATAAGCACCAAATCATTCATGACAGTCACCTCTGTGTGTGGGAATTACTAATCTCTTCTCTTTTAGGCAATATTTCAATTTTTCGTACTGTGTATTACTCTACTAATTCTAAAAGGAATAAAATCCTATGTTAATGTGACCCATTTATTACTCATCTATGGAGTAATTAAAGTACATTAATCCTATTTTTAAAAGAATTTAAAGCCTTCTCAGGACTCAGTTCCATGTCAGCTCCATGGCAGTAGAGGTTCTCCAGGAGGTCATGTATCTTCTGAATCAGCATCCACAGGAAGTGAGGAATAAGTCCCAGACTTGGACACTGAAGACTACAATACATGAGAGATTCTGTCAAGAGAAATTAAGACCTACATTCACAGAGATTAATCCCATATTCATTGAACAGAAGGCTTCATTCTACTAAGATGACAGTAGTCCATGAATAGATCTAAGGATTCAAAGTATGCCTACCCAAATCCCAGGTGGTGTTTTGCAGGAATTGACAATCAATCTAAAATTCACGTGGAAAATCCAGGGGCTCAGAATACATGAGTGAATCTTGAAAAAGAAGAACAAAGTTCGAGGAATGGAAAGTCAGATGGAACCCACGGTTAATACAAAAGCCCTTTAGCTGAAGATACCTGAGATTCAATAGATGTAGAAGAAAACCTGTCATGGAAGCCAATTCTCTCCTCTCCCTTTGCCCTATTCAGTTAGGTTGATAACAAAGCCTTTTAACTTTCACCATTTAACATGGTAGTTACTTTTCTGGTTGGCTCCTGCGGTGTGTATAAATAAAACGTTTCTCTCTTTCATCTCCTCTTTACTTCTGTGGGCTCTTTGGTAGGGACTCTGGATGATGGGGACCTGTTCTTTTCTCACCTTCTTTAGTGATATCTTTTGTCCGTGGTGAAGTGATTAAAAAAAAGAAAAGTCTCATTGGTTTTGGGTCAGAATTGGAACATGTATACTTTGGAGAACCCCTGGAGGAACAAGGGGGTTCAATACTGCTGGGAGAATTTACTGGTTGTCTTGTCCAAATGCCTAACAAGACGCTATTTGCAAGGGTTTTCTTTTTTTAAAGATTCTTACCCTAAAACAAATACCCTATCTAAACCCCTTGGATGATCAAATAGAAAGAAAAAAGGAGAATCATGTCTGGCCTAAGAACACTTCCTTAACAAAACGGAAGGACAGAATCAGATTCAGAGCAAAAATTAAAATCCATTTATACCATCAACCCTCCCACTCTTTTGTACACTGTCCCCATGTAATCTGCAAGATGGCGCCCTGGAGAAGGCCCTTTGCCCAGAACTCGTACTCATTTTCAGAGCTTGGCCAAGTGGGAGGTTGGTCTCCAGGGCCTGAGAAGGGCTATTTGTGATATCTTCTCTGCTGAGACCCAGCAGACTGAAGGGAACTATGTGCTCTGAGGGAGAGAGAGCACACTGAACCTCTGTGGAGGCATCTCTGAGGTCATCCCAAACTCACACAGCTCTAACCCTGGACACGGGAATTTTTGATTGGCATCTTAGTTGGAAATCTCCTCCTGCATAGAAAGAAGCAGATTCAAGATGCTGCAATTGGATGGGCAGGTCGGCCTCTCGAATTTGTCGATGAGGAGGACACGCAATTCTCTGCAGAAGTAGGAACACCCAACCCTACTCTGCTGACTTCATCTACAGAGAAACAGAGACGCGGCTCTAGGGGGAATTCAACACCCACCAACTCTTCTTACCGACGTCAACGTCCCCACTTTATTCTCCTGTCAGGTCTCTGCACAAAAACTGTGGCTCAGCCCCGGATATCACATACCCATCACCCTGAAGCACTCTGTGTCTGTGTCCAACTCGAGCATTAAGGCCTGTGACCGTTACTGCCAAATCGTGTCCCCATTTCAGCCCGTCTCCCGCCATCATCCCAGCCCAACCGCGGTGTCTCTCTCCAGGTCAGCAGCACTCTTCCCACTGGCTTCCCATCAGCTTACCTTGCCCTGCTTCCATTGCTTATTCCCCATATGTTACCCACAGCTGTCTCATTACACTATGAATAAGATCAAGTTGTTCCGCTTTGCAAAATACTCTCGTGATTTTCCATTGTACTCAGAAGGATATCCAGAGTCCCTACCAAGGCCCTGTGTGATCCGGACCCTCACCCGTCTCTGCAGCCTCAGTTCTCACCGTTCTGCTCCAGCCCATCTTCACCGCCCAGATGGTCCCCACCAGGACAGCTGTGTTTGTAACTCCAAGTCTCGTACTTACACTTCTCCCGGCCTGGGAGGCTTTTCTTGTCTGTTACCTACGTGGCTTATTCTTTTGCTTCATTCAGGACTTTGTTCAAATTATTTTACCCTCAGAGAGGACTTATCTGACCACATTATTTAAAATAGCACGCACATATTTCCTATTCAATCATTTTCTCTCCTAATATGTTTTATGTTTCTTTGTGGAAATTATTAGTACTTGGCAGTACATAATATATTTTTTGCTTACTGGTTTATTGTCTATCTTTCTTACTAGACCTATATTCACGGAATCACAAATAAATATTTTAAGCAGTAACTTTCAAACCACCTTTAAATGAATTCTTTATAAGGTGAGAATTTCAGGGGTTTCCACGGGTTGCTTAGGGGAAAAAAGAGAAAGGATTCAGGTTGAACTAGGTTATTAAGGACCTGGGAGTTGGTTATTTATTTTATTCATAGTAGTGTGTACCTGTTAATCCCAAACTCCTAATCTAGCAAAAGACTGAACTGATTACTATGTATAAAATGTTTTTATTTACTTTTAAATTTGAGTTGTTTGAGATCTCTTTTCTTCTTTGTCCTTTTCCTTTTTTAAAAAAAAAGAATTTTTCTTATTATTTTTTTACATTGAGGTACTGGGAATTGATCCCAGCACGTACTCTACCCCTTCAACTATACCATCCCCTCCAAAGACAGTTAATTTTTCACTTTCACAATACCATACTGAATTAAGAATTTTTTACTCCATTTTCCCTTCAGAGAGTTTATAACGGAGGGAGAGAGAGTCAGAGGAAGCCCTGGGCCATCCCTTCCTTCTCAGCGGGTTACTACACAGCAGAGGAGCTCGGCTCTCGCTAGGCCCAGCTCACCTTTCTGCTCTGAGGGCCGACTCAGGCCACTTCTCTAAACAGAGGCGTGTTAGAAGCAGCAGAAAGCCAACTAGCGAGCAACAATAACAAAACTGAGCCACCTGCAGTTGGGCATCATCTGCTCTGAAACGAACTTCTTAAAGCTCTTCTTCCTATTTGTGGATTGTTTCCAAAATATTCCCAAGGAGATGACTCTCACTCTATTTTTCTGGATTTCTTGGGCCTTCTATGACTTTAATGGCAGGCTTGATTTTCTGCACAACGTCTGCATTGAAGCCAGGCAGAAAACGTGAACAGACCCTGCAGGCCACGGCTGAGGCCTCCGGTCAAAGCATCCTTGTTGTGCAGAGCCTACGTTCATGGGACTATTTTCATGACTGCTGTAATTAGTTCTCATCCAAGTGTCCCACCGAAAATGTTTCTAGATGGAAGGTGGTCTGACGCAGGTGAGCAGTGGGGATGTGGGATGCAGATGGCAGACAGACTGGAAGGAGAGACGGGAAATCTTTCCTCACGCTTCAGTTTGGAAGATTACTGATTTTCATATGGACATTAAACTGGGTCAGGCTGAAGCGCCGTTTGTTCTAAGACGGGGTGATGTACATGTATCCCTTCAACTTCTAAAAAATATGTTGAAGTTGGATGTGACAGCCTAGGGGACAGACAGCTTAGAGTGACACCTACGTTCCAGGATGCCTATGATCTCGGGCTCACAAAGAGGAAAAGAATACACATATTTTGCCTGTGTAGTTCTATGTGAAATTATTTTGACCCTTGCCGGATGGTGTAAGATCAGAGATCATGTAGTCTTTCTTACGTCGCAAAGACGACAATTCTTCTTGATGAGTCAGCAGACTGTTTCTGATGGCCTGGGATCTGTGCCAGACATTAGCTGTCTAGACAAATACCACACAGCCCCCATCCTTCAAGGAGATCACAGTGTGTCGTGGAAGAGACAAATTTAAATAGGTTTTCAAAACAATGTGGTAAGCGTCACTTGGCTTCATGTATATTGTATGTTCAGAGGGGCTCTTGCACTGCCTGGGGCAGGGTTCTAGAAGGTAGGGAAGGTGTCAGAGGAGAAAAGCTTTCTGCACTGACATCTGAAGGATTCCAGCAAATCTCTAGACCAGGAGAGTGCGTGGTGGGGACGGGATTCTCCGCAGCTTGTGTGTCTCGTGCAGAGGTCTGGTCGTGTCTATGAGCCCTTTGCACTTAGGGAAGGAAGGTCAGTGAGGCTAGAGGCTGTGGGGAACTAACGGAAGCTGAGGCTGAAAAAAAGCAACAATTAGGTGATGAGAAGGTGTGACGTTAAATCAGGGAGCGTGGACTTCCTCACATACGCAACGGGGAATTCTTTGGGGTTTTAAGGAGGAGAGTGACACAGATTAGTCATTAAAAGTGAGAAAAGTGGATTGTTCACTCTAAAGAACAGCACTGGGGAGACTAGCGACGGGTGTGAATTAATGCAGTGGGAAGCAAGAAGAAGGGACTTAGTTGGGGGTTATTAAGGAAGAGAATTTTAGTACTGATGGGGGTGAGGGAGTGGAAAAGTAAAGGAAAACTCCCAGATGTATGGCACGGAAAATAGATGGGATAGTGATGCCATTGTTTGAAGAAGTAAACTTAGTTCTGAGCGGGTGTAAATTCAAACACACAGAGCTTGAGATTTTTATGGGCTAATCAAGTGGGAATGTTTACTTGTCAATTATAAGTATATTTCTGGGACTGAAATGAAATGTCCTTGCTGGAAAAGATTTGACAGTTAATCAGTGGACAGAGAGAAGTTGAAGCCACGGGAATAAATGCCACCCACAGACAGTTTACCAAAGAAAAGCGAAGGAGGGCACTTCTGGTTCAGAAAACATGGCAGACCGGAAACTTGAAGACCCACTCACTGCAGACACATAAAAACGTAGGACACAATGCCACCAATCTTTTCTTTTCTTTTTTTTAAAGGCACCTTTATTGTGGTATGATTCCTGTATAGTAAATTACACATATTTCACATGTACTATTTGATGAATTTGATAGATGTCTACACCCAGAATACCATCACCACAATCAAGATAGCTAACATTTCCATAACTCCCCAAGAGGGACACTTTTCCAATTCCCATATTTATCCCTTCCCATCCCCTTCTTTCCCTGGTAACCGTAAGTTTGTTTCTCTATGTCTGTGGGTCAGTTTCTCTTTTGTAGTTAAGTTCATCTGTGTCATTTTTTAGATTACACATATAAGTGATATCATATGGCATTTTTCTCTTTTTCTGGCTTACTTCACTTAGAATGACTATCTCTACATCCATCCATGTTGCTGCAAATGACATTATTTTGTTTTTTTCATGGCTGAGTAGTATTCCTTTGTATAAATATACTACTACATCTTTATCCAGTCAGCTGTCAATGGACATTTGGGTTGTTGCCATGTCCTGGCAATTATAAATAGTGCTGCTTTGAGCATTGAGGTGCATGTGACTTTTTGAATTAGAGTTTTCTTCTGATACATGCCCGGGAGTGGGAAGGCTGAATCATGAGTTAAGTCTATTTTCAGTTTTTAAAGGAAATTCCAGACTTCCGGGCAAGATGGCGGAGTAGAAGGACGCTTGTAAGCCACCCTCTCCCACAAATACACCAAGACCCACATCTACAGACCCACTCAGCCAACCAGAGCACCTGCGGAACTCCAACAGATCATCGCCCTCTTCAAAAGACAAAGACGCCAAAAATCTGGTAGGAGAAAAGGATAAAAGAAAGAACAAAAGGCAAAGCAGCACGGGACGGGTCCCGCGGGGAGGGAGCGGCAAAGGAGGCCTGGCGCTTGCTCGCTGGGTCTCCCCTCTCCAACTGAGAGGCCAGCGGGACGGAGGGGGAGCCTCCGAGGCTCGGATCTGTACAGAGCAGCCCTTGTCTGACAGAACTAAGTTAAACGGGCACAGAGCGTCCCCCCGACACCCAGCCTGAGACACGGGCCAGCAGCGGCGGGCAGGGCCAGGCTGCATAATCTGGGCGGAGGACGGGGGCGGCTGCACGGAGGAAACTCCGGGGGACTGCAAGGGGCTGGGCGCCGGGGCTGTGGGTGTACAGGACAGAACAACCTGGGCCCTCCATAAAACAGCAAGGTTGATGTGCTCTCGGGGGAAGGGTGCATACCCCCATCTCTGAAAACACGCGGAAACTTTTCAGGGGAAGAGGGGAGGGGCCCAGGCAGAGCCGCCATATTCCCCGGCGCTTAACACCCAGGCAGGGGCAGAGACGAAACCTGCGTCCGCACCGAAGGGCTTAGCAGCTTCAAGGGCCAGACTGAGACGGGCCTACAGCCCTGGGCAGATAGGAACCTTCCATTCTGGTACCCCAGAGAACTTGCTCCACAAAGACAAACAAGCAGCTGGGTCTTGGCTCGGAGCAGGGACGAGGCTGCCCCTGGGTCTTCCCCGAGCCCACCCACGGAGCGCGACCAGGGCGGAGCGCCGACCGGGGCGGAGCGCGACCGGGGCGGAGCGCGACCAGGGAGGAGCGCCGGCGCAGAGCGCGCAGCCGCACAGAGCAGCGGAGCTACCGGCGGCACAGGCAGGGGGAGAGCGGCCCCTCGCCTGTCGGGCAGGAACACAACCCCTGACCGAGGTGCTGGGAAGGGGCACGACCCGTCCTCCTGCCTGGCCAGTCTGCAACATCTGTCTGCGGCATCCAGAGGGGCAGTGACCCGCCCGCCCGCAGCAGAGGAGAGCTGCATCTGACCCCGTGTTAGGAGGAGGCGCGATCTGCTTGCCGACAGGTGCTGGGAGCAGCACAGAAGAGGGCGCCAACGGAGGGCCTATGAAAACAAGCTGAGCTTCCAAAACAGGACAAGACAGAAGGACATCACATTAAAAGCACACACACTCCAGGAGAACACCAACAACCCCCTATTTTTGTTTTGTTTTGTTTTTTTTTTTTGTTTTGTTTTGTTTTTTTGTTTTTTTGTTTTTGTTTTTGTTTTTTTAATCTGTTTTTACCTCTTCTATTTTCAATTACTCTCTTAATTTTTACTTCTTAATTCATTTCTATTTCTCTTAGGTTTTGATGTCCTGTTATTGATTAGACACAGGCTTCAAACACATATATTCATCTCCCCACCCCCTTTTTTTTTAAAGGTTTTAAAAGGACGTCTCCACCTGATTAATACTCTGCTTCAACTCGATCTTCTATTATTCATTATACATTGTTTTCAAACCCTCTTTCTCCCTTCTTTTAAAACTCTTTTTCTCTCTCTCTCTTATTTTTTTCTCTTTTTTTGTTTTTTCTTTTTTCTTTTTTTTCCTAAGTTCTATTCCTAAATACGCATTAGATAGATAAAATCCTTAAGATCCAAAATAGACAACTGATACTCCATAAACCACAGTGCCAGAGAGGTATGAGCAAGACGAAGAAGCAGAGAAACCTTTCCCAATTAAAAGAACAAGAGGAATCCCCTGAAAGAAAGCTCAATGAAATAGACATCGATAGCCTACTAGATCAAGATTTCAAAAAAAGAGTGATCAAATTGCTGAAGGAATTAAAAGAGATAATGCTTAGAGAAATAAAATATGTCAAAAATGAAATTGAAGCTATAAAGAAGAGCCAAGCAAAATGGGAAAACTCATTGACAGAGATGAGGAATGATCTAACAGCTGTGCAAAGCCGACTAGTTAATGCAGAGGAACGAATTAGTGATCTAGAAGAAAGGGCAACAGAAAGCACCCATTCACAAGAACTACAAGATAAGCAAATAAAAAATAATGACAATAGCATAAGGGACCTATGGGATAATATAAAGCGTCCCAATCTTCACATAATAGGGGTCCCAGAAGGGGAAGAAGGATCAAAGGGAATTGAAAAGGTTTTTGAAGAAATCATGACTGAAAACTTCCCAAACTTAAAGAAGGAATCAGATATACAAGTACAGGAAGCTCAGAGGGTCCCAAACAGGAAGAACTCAAATAGACCCACAGCAAGACATATCATAATCAAGATGGCCAACGCCAAGGATAAAGAAATGATTCTAAAGGCAGCAAGAGAAAAGCAAAGAGTGAACTACAAGGGAACCCCCATAAGGCTCTCAGCTGATTTCTCTACACAAACACTACAGGCCAGAAGGGAGTGGCAAGATATATACAAAGCCCTGAATGAAAAAATGATGCAGCCTAGGATACTTTATCCAGTAAGGCTATCCTTTAGGATAGAAGGAGAAATAAAGAGTTTCACAGACAAAAAAAAGCTGCAGGAGTTTAGCAACACTAAACCCAGGCTAAAAGAAATATTGAAAGGGCTATTCCAAATAGAAAAGCAGCAGGATGCTACAGAAATGAGAAACGTACAACTGGAAAGGTGATAACTCATGAATTACAAATAAAGAAAACACGAAATTATAAAAGAAGACATACAAATCACTGAGAGTGGGAGAGGGAGGCAGGGAAATATAGAATTTTTTTTCTTTCTTTTTTAAATTTTCTTAACAGTAGGATGGGTTTGAGATCATGTTATTATCAGTTTATTAAAAACGGGTATAGGTTAATAGATTTAGAAAAAAGGGTAACCACAAGTCAAAAATTTACAAGGGAGTCACAAAAATTAAATAAAATCCATGATAATACAAAGGAAAATTACCAAACCACAAAAGGAAGAAGAAAGGAACAAAGAGGATATACCAATTCAACTGCAAAGATAAGTTCAAAATAGCAATAAACACACATCTATCATTAAGTACTGTAAATGTTAATGGACTAAATGCTCCAGTCAAAAGACATAGAGTGGCAGAGTGGATAATAAAGCAACAACCTTCAATATGATGCATACAAGAGACCCACTTTAGGGAGAAGGACACATTTAGATTGAGAGTGAAAGGATGGAAAAGGATATTCCATGCAAATGGAAAAGCCAAAAAAGCAGGTGTTGCAGTACTGATTTCAGACAAAATAGACTTTAAAACAAAGGCCATAAAGAAAGATAAAGAAGGACATTTTATAATGATTAAAGGAGTGATACAAGATGAAGATATTACACTCGTTAATATATATGCACCCAATATAGGAGCACCTAAGTACATACAAGAATTACTAACAGAGATAAAGGGGGATATTGATGGGAATACAATCATAGTTGGAGATTTTAACACTGCATTAACATCACTACACAGATCTTCCAGACAGAAAATAAACAAGGCAACAGAGAAATTAAATACTACAATAGAAAAACTAGATTTGGTGGATATTTTCAGAGCTTTACACCCCCCAAAAATAGAATATACATTCTTTTCAAGTGCACATGGAACATTTTCCAGGATCGATCATGTACTTGGACACAAAAGAAACCTCAACAAATTTAAGAAGATAGAAATTATCTCAAGCATCTTTACTGACCACAATGCCATGAAACTGGAAATCAACAACAGAGAAACAAAGGACAAAAAAAGAAAAGCATGGAGATTAAACAATATGTTATTGAAAAAACAATGGATCAATGAGGAAATCAAAGCTGAAATTAAAAAATACCTTGAGACAAATGATAATGAAAGCACAACCACTCAAAACCTATGGGACACAGCAAAGGCAGTGCTAAGAGGGAAGTTTATAGCGATACAGGCCTTAATTAAAAAAGAAGAAAAATCTCAAATAAATAAGATAACCCACCACCAGAATCAATTAGAAAAAGAAGAACAAAAAGCCCCAAAAAGCAGCAGAAGGAAGGAAATTATAAAGATCAGAGAGGAATTAAATACAATAGAGATTAACAAGACCATAGAAAAAATCAACCAAACCAAAAGCTGGTTTTTTGAAAAAGTAAATAAAATCGACACAGCTCTGGCCAAACTCACAAAGAAGAAAAAAGAGAGAGCACAAATTAGCAAAATAAGAAAGGAAAATGGAGAAATTACAACAAACAAAATAGAAATACAGAATATCATATGAGAATATTATGAAAAACTATATGGAAACAAACTGGATAACCTAGAGGAGATGAACAAGTTTCTGGAAACATACTGTCCACCAAAACTGAATCAAGAAGAAACTGAACACTTGAACAATCCGATCACAAGAAAGGAAATAGAAATAGCCATTAAAAACTTCCCTAAAAATAAAAGTCCAGGACCGGATGGTTTCACCGGGGAATTCTACCAAACATACAAAGAAGAACTCATACCAGTCCTTCTCAAACTCTTCCAGACGATTGAAAAGGAGGGAATACTCCCAAACTCATTCTATGAAGCCACCAACACCCTGATACCAAAACCAGGCAAAGACACTACAAAAAAAGAGAATTATAGGCCCATATCACTGATGAACATAGACGCCAAAATCCTCACCAAAATTTTAGCAAATAGAATCCAAAAACACATAAAAAAGATTATACATCATGACCAAGTGGGGTTCATCCCAGGGACACAAGGCTGTTTCAACATATGCAAATCAATCAATGTAATACATCACATCAACAAGAGAAAGGACAAAAACCACATGATCATCTCGATCGATGCAGAAAAAGCATTTGATAAAATTCAACACCCATTTATGATAAAAACTCTCGCCAAAGTGGGTATAGAGGAAACATATCTCAACATAATAAAAGCTAAATATGACAAACCTATAGCTGGCATAGTTCTCAATGGTGAAAAACTCAAAAGTTTTCCACTAAAATCTGGGACAAGACAAGGATGACCACTATCACCACTCCTATTCAATATAGTCCTGGAAGTCCTAGCCACAGCAATCAGGCAAGAGAAAGAAATAAAAGGGATCCAAATTGGAAAAAAAGAGGTAAAATGTCATTATATGCTGATGACATGTTACTATATATAGAAAACCCTTAAAGGTCCACTCCAAAGCTACTAGAGCTGATTGAATAATTCAGCAAAGTAGCAGGTTACAAAATTAACGTTCAAAAATCAGTTGCCTTTATTTACACTACCGATAAATCAACAGAAAAAGAAAGTAAAGAAACAATCCTCTTTAAAATAGCACCCAAAGTAATAAAATATCTGGGAATCAATCTAACCAAGTAGGTGAAAGAATTATACACAGAAATCTATAAACCATTGATCAAGGAAATTAAAGAAGACTTTAAAAAATGGAAAGATATTCCATGCTACTGGATTGGAAGAATCACTATTGTTAAAATGATCACACTGCCCAAGGCAATCTACAGATTTAATGCAATTCCTATCCAATTACCCAGGACATATTTCACAGAACTAGAACAAATCATAATAAAATTTATATGGAACCATCAAAGACCTAGAATTGCCAAAGCATTACTGAAGACAAAGAAAGAGGCTGGAGGAAAAACTCTCCAAGGCTTCAGACAATACTATAGAGCTACAGTCATCAAGACAGCATGGTGTTGGTAGCAAAACCGACATATAGACCAATGGAACAGAATAGAGAGCCCAGAAATGAACCCACAAACTTTTGGTCAACACATCTTCGACAAAGGAGGCAAGAATATACAATGGAATAAAGACAGTCTCTTCAGCAAATGGTGCTGTGAAAACTGGACAGAAGCATGTAAAACAATGAAGCTAGAACACTCCCTTACACCATATACAAAAATCAACTCAAAATGGATTGAAGACTTAAACAGAAGACAAGATACAATAAACCTCCTAGAGGAAAACATACGCAAAATTTTATCTGGCATACATTTCAAAAATTTTCTCCTAGAAGAAATAGAAGCAAGAATAAACAAATGGGACCTAATGAAACTTACAAGCTTCTGCACAGCAAAGGAAAACAGAAATAAAACAAGAAGAAAACCTAGGGAATGGTAGAAAATTTTTGCAAGTGAAACCGACAAAGGCTTGATTTCCAGAATATATAAGCAGCTCATATCACTCAATAAGAGAAAATAAACCACCCAATCCAAAAATGGGCAGAAGATCTAAACAAGCAATTCTCCAAGGAAGACATACAAATGATCAAAAAGCACATGAAAAAATGCTCAATATCACTAATTATCAGAGAAATGCAAATGAAAACTTCAATGAGGTATCACCTCACACCAGTCAGAATGGCCGTCATTCAAAAATCCAAAAATGACAAATGCTGGAGAGGCTGTGGAGAAAGGGGAACCCTCCTACACTGCTGGTGGGGATGCAGTTTGGTGCAGCCACTGTGGAAAACAGTGTCGAGATTCCTCAGAAGGCTAGGAATAGACTTACCATATGACCCAGGAATCCCACACCTGGGCTTGTACCCAGAAGGAAATCTACTTCAGGATGACACCTGCACCCCAATGTTCATAGCAGCACTATTTACAATAGCCAAAACATGGAAACAGCCTAAATGTCCATCGAGAGGTGACTGGATAAAGAAGATGTGGTATATTTGTACAATGGAATACAACTCAGCCATAGAAACCGACAACATAATGCCATTTGCAGCAACATGGATGCTCCTAGAGGATGTCATTCTAAGTGAGTAAGCCAAAAAGGGAAAGAAAAATACCATATTAGATCGCTCATATTTGGAATCTAAAAACAAAAACACAAACATTCAAACAAACAAAAACAAAGCATAAATGCAGGACAGAAATAGACTCATGGACAGAGAATACAGACTTGTGATTACCAGGGGGGTAGAGGGTGGGAAGGGATAGACTGGGATTTCAAAATTGTAGAATAGGTAAACAAGGTTACACTGTATAGCACAGGGAAATATACACAAAATGTTATGATAAATCACAGAGAAAAAAATGTGACAATGTGTATATGTCCATGAATGATTGAAAAATTGTGCTGAACACTGGAATTTGACACAATATTGTAAAATGATTATAAATCAATAAAAAATGTTAAAAAAAGTTGAAATTAAGGAATACCTTGAGACAAATGAAAATGAAAACACAACCACACAAAACTTATGGGACACAGCAAAAGCTGTACGAAGAGGAAAGTTTAGGGCGATACAGGCCTTCCTGAAAAAAGAAGAATAATATGAAATAAACAATGTAACCCACCAGTAAAAAGAACTAGAAACAGAAGAGCAAAAACACCCAAAAGTCAGCAGAATGTAGGAAATAATACAGATCAGGGAGGAAATAAATAAAATAGAGATTTTAAAAAAATAGAGAAAATAATCAATCAAACCAAAAGCAATTTTTTTGAAAGAGTAAATAAAATTGACAAACCTCTGGCCAAACTCACAAAGAAGAAAAAAGAGAGAGCACAAATTTGCAAAATAAGATAGGAAAATGAAGAAATTACAACAAATAAGATAGAAATACAGAATAACATATGAGAATATCATGAAAAACTACATGGAAAAAAAATGGATAACCTAGAGGAGATGGACAAGTTTCTGGAAACATACAGTCCACTAAGACTGAATCAAGAAAAAACTGACCACTTGAACAAACCGATCACTAGGAATGAAATCGAATTATCAATAAAAAAACCTCCCTAAAAATTAAAGTCCATGACTAGACAGCTTCACCAGGGAATTCTACCACACATACAAATAAGAAATCATACCAGTACTTCTCAAACTCTTCCAGAAGATTGAAAAGAAGAAATATTCCCAAACTCATTGTATGAAGCCACCATCACCCTGATACCAAAACCAGGCAAAGACACCACCAAAAAAGAGAATTACAGACCAATATCACTAATGAACACAGATGCAAAAGTCCTTACCAAAATACTAGCAAATAGAATCCTACAGCACATAAAAAATATTATAGATCATGCTCAAATGTGGTTTATCTCAGGGACACAAATGTGGTTCAACATATGCTAATCAATCAATGTAATACTTCACATCAACAAGAGAAAGGACAAAAACCACATCATCATCTCAATAGATGCATAAAACTTTTGATAAAATTCAACACCCATTTATGGTAAAAATTCTCACGAAGTGGGTATTGAGGAAACATATCTCAACATCATAAAAGTTATATATGACAGACCTACAGCCAGTATAGCACTCAACGGTGAAAACCTCAAAAGCTTCCCACTAAAATCTGGGACAAGACAAGGATGCCCACTATCACCACTCCTATTCAACATAGACTTGGTAGCCCTGGCCACAGCAATCAGGCAAGTAAGAGAAGTAAAAGGGGTCTAAACTGGAATAGATGAGGTAAAAGTGTCACTATACGCAGATGATAAGACACTATATATAGAAAACCCTAAAAGGTCCACACAAAAACTACTAGAGCTGATCAAAGAATTTAGCAATGTAGCAGGTTACAAGATTAATGTTCAAAAATCAGTTGCATTTCTTTACACTAATGATGAATCAACAGAAAAAGAAAATAAAGAAACAATCCCTTTTAAAATAGCACCCGAAGTAAAAAAATATCTAGGAATAAATCTAACCACAGAGGTGAGAAAATTATACACAGAAAACTATTAACCATTGGTGAAGGAAATTAAAGAAGACTTTAAAAAATGGAAAGGTATCCCATGCTCTTGGATTGGAAGAACCAATATTGTTAAAATGATCACACTGCCCAAGGCAATCTACAGATTTGATGCAATCCCTATCAAATTACCTTAGACATATTTCATAGAACTAGAACAAATCACAATAAAATTTATATGGAACCATTAAAGACATAAAATTTCCAGGGCATTACTGAAGAAAAAAAGAAAGAGCCTGGAGGACTAACTCTCCCAGACTTCAGACAATACTATAGAGTTACAGTCATCAAGACAGCATGGTATTGGTACAAAAACAGACATATAGACCAATGGAACAGAATAAAGAGCCCAGAAATGAACCCACAAACTTTTGGTCAACTAATCTTTGACAAAGGAGGCAAGAATATACAATGGAATAAAGACAGTCTCTTCAGCAAGATAAACATAAGACAAGATACAATTAACTTCCTAAAAGAAAATACAGGCAAAATATCTGACATACATCTCAGAAATGTTCCCCTAGAGCAGTCTACCAAGCAATAGAAATGAAAGCAAGAATAAACAAATGGGACCTAATGAAACTTACAAGCTTCTGCACAGCAAAGGACACCATAAGTAAAACAAAAAGACAACCTACAGAATGGGAGAACATTTTTGCAAATGAAACTGACAAAGGCTTGATCTCCAGAATATATAAGCAGCTCATATGACTTAATAAGAAACAACGAAATAACCCAATCCAAAAATGGGCAGAAGACCTAAACAAGCAATTCTCCAAGGAAGACATACAAATGATCAATGGGCACATAAAAAAATGCTCAGTATCACTAATTATCAGAGAAATGCAAATCAAAACTACAATGAGGTATCACCTCAAACCATTCAGAATGGCCATCATTCAAAAATCCACAAATGACAAATGCTAGAGTGGCTGTGGAGAAAGGGGAAACTCCCACACTTCTGGTGGGAATGCAGTTTGGTGCAGCCACTGTGGAAAACAATATTGAGTCTCCTCAAAAGACTAGGAATACACTTGCCATATGACCCAGGAATCCTGCTCCTGGGCATATATCCTGAAGGAATCCTACTTCAGAATGACACCTGCACCCCAATGTTCATAGCAGCACTATTTACAATAGCCAAGATATGGAGACAGCCTAAATGTCCATCAATGGATGACTGGCTGAAGAAGTGATATATTTATACAATGGAATACTACTCGGCCATAAAAACTAACAACATGGGGCCATTTGCAGCAACATGGATGCTCCTGGAGAATGTCATTCTAAGTTAAGTAAGCACGGTAACAAGGAATAAAAAGAAGTTATCTCCAGGTACAGTTATTTTGATTAAAATTTCCATACAGAAAGCAAGTCACCCCCAAGAATGCTGCCAGGAGGAGCATCTGAGTGTAATAGCCCAGCCAAGCAAATTTGATTCTGACCTTCTCTCCGTAGAATTTCCTGCAGAAAGACAGAAGGTAGTTTCAGAAGACACACATAATCACTCTGTAGCTTCATCCTCATGTTAATTTCTTTTTTATTTTTTGGGGGGGACATAATTATGTTTATTTATTTCTTTTTTAAATGGAGGCTTTGGGGATTGAACACAGGACCTCATGCATGCTAGACATGCACTCTACCACTGAGCTATTCCCTCCCTCCATCATATTAATTTCTGATTCTAAATCAAGGGGGCTTTAAGTTTATACCCCTGGCTCAATTCACACTTAAAACATGCGTTTCCATAGCAGTCCCCAAATTCTACCGTGAAATAAGAAGTATTTTACATATCATAGAAGTACAGATCACTGGTTCACCTGCTGAAGAGAGATAAATGAGAACAGAGCAAAAGAGGGGACGAGGCCAACTCCGGAACAGTTACAAGGGATCATCACCACTCACTGGACAGTCTGGCACATTCAACAAATCCCGCCATAGATCATTCTTAACAGGCTTGACACAAGTGGACATCAACAACTGGCTCAGTCATCTGCTCCTGCCTTATCTCGGGAACGTCCCGGGAGCAAATGCATGGTAAACCACAGATAATAAGGAAATGGCTGATAATGATAACAACTGGGAGTGCAATGTCTCTCTGACAAAATATTTATAAAACTCATTGTGGGAATGGGAGAGGGCAGGATGGATGTGACTGAGGAAGGTACTGCCCTGTATTTTTTGTATTTAGCACGTCTGTTTCTCCTAGGTTTTAAAAGCTCCTCAACGTTTCTCAGTTAATCTGGAGTAGATGGAACAGGCCAGGGAGGCAAAATTAGAAGAAAGGAGGCAGGGCATGAAGTGGTACCAGGCTGATCCTGAAAGGGAGACAGACACAGACAGGCAGACACAGAGGGTTTAGGGATGAGGCGGAACAATGAGACGGCTGCTCAGGTGTGTCTTGCTGTTGCTGATACTTCCCTCAACTGGCTCACTGCTGACTCGGCAGTGCTGGGTAAAACCTGTGGATTTCCTCAGCTCTGAGTTCTCTCTGAGGCTTCTGGCTCAGGCTGGAGCTGAGATGAGCTCCGTGGGCTTAGCCTAGGGGGGACTCAGCTCTGAGAACAGCCTGGAGTCCTGGGAAACTTCACGCAGGAACCCCCTTGGGCTGGACCAGCACTCACAGGGCTGCTGTGAGGCCAGCTCCATCGTCAGAGACCTGGGTGTGGACCATTCCATGGGGAAAAGGGCTGAGCCCGATGCCAAATCAGATAGGAGGGACAAAGTGTGTTCATTCTCATGTGACTGGGCTTTGTGGCCTGGCTCACGGATGGCAGGCTCAGGATGGTGTCTGGCAGAGAAAACCCTGGCAATGGGTTTGAGATGTCTTGGACTCTTTCTTGTTAAGCTTTTTGTAATACATTCTTATCAACTATCCGTCCTGAAAATGCCAAATTCAAAACTGAAAGAATTTTAGAAGTTGCCTGCTCCAACTGGCCAATGGTAAACACACCCTGCTACAGTTAGAGAGCTGGTCAGGCAGCCACTGCCTGGATATTTACAGTGATGGGGATTTCATTACTTCCCAAGGTTACATGTCGGCAAGAAGGTCAGAAAGACTTTTTGAACCTTAAACAGATGTCTGCCTCCTAGTCCTTGCTGAAAGGCTAGAAATAATGAGGATCCCTTCAAATGTAGTTTTGTCTGATTGTTATCTCTCTCTGTCAAAAACACCCCAATTATTAACATCAATTTTTCAAAATTCAGCTTTGATTTCTTTTTATCAAAGTTATACCATACATTCAATAAAGAGTCAAACAGTTCTCGAATACCAATTGTAAAAAGGAGCAGTTCCCAACAACCGCCCCATTTCCTGGCCAGAAGCAACCATGTTCAGCTCCTACTGCTGACTCTTGGGATAATTACTCCCTTTCTCTGACTAATATCCTTGTAACACAGCCTACTGATTTTTTCAGCTTTATGTATCACCTATTTAAACTTCTATTTTGGAAAATGAGGATTAAGCTGTCTTTCAAACCCCATCTCATCTACACACCCAAACCTTCATTCTTCCAACCTTTTGATACAATTACATTATAATTTTCATCAGCTCAGTATCCTTGCTTTACATTTTTAGGACTCTGTACAGACTGTTCACAGCTGTAGCAAGTTGTCTGCTAGACTTACATTTTCTTCCCTACTTTGTTTTTCCTGGAGTTAATAATTGTCTTGGTCGTTCATGGTGCACTTAGATTTCTGTGCACTTAACACTTCAACCCCAGACCTTCTCTTAACGAATAACTTTCTCAATACTTTCCAATACATTGTCTACGAATTTCATCTCCTTGAATAAATCTCTTCAGATCTCCTTCAACCTGCATTAACGACATGCTAGTCTTGTCACAGAGCTCAAGGGGCCACCAGTGGGAAGCAACAAGGGAATACATGGACCAGGAGCAGGGAAAAGATCAACATAATTTCCTTAGCAAACATACTTAAAATAGTGGGAAAATTGTTTGCTTTACAAACACAAACACACACACAAACCCCAAAAGCCCATAAAGAATGATTAAAGAGCCATCAAACCCATTGCCCTGCCTTCAAATTCTGCATAACATAAAACAAAAATAACAGAAGGAAAATATCATATAAATATGAATCTCAAGGGGGATGGGGTACACTCAGTGGCAGAGTGTGTGCTCAGCATGCATAAGGTCCTAGATTCAATCTTCAGTACCTCCATTAGAAAAAAAAAAATTAAAAAGAAAAGAAAAATGTATCAACTTTAAATATTTACATATTTACAAGTGTCCTCTTTTAAAACTGTGTTCTACAGGATAACCCGGGTTAATGAGAAAGTGCCTCTTCATGACTGTGATCCTGCTGATAATTGAGGGAGGAAATTAGAGTATGACCACATGAAATAAAATCCCTTATGAAATAATGATCCCGGGTGACAATCATTATTGGCTGCTGTCATCACAAAAAAGAAAGTCAACTGGACATTATGTACCTTATTACAGGAGTACAAAACTTCACATAACAAGTATTCTTGCACAAAGTTGAACCACAATCAGATCAAGCTTTTAGGGGAGGATCAAATCACTTAGCTAAAGCCAATACATAGGATGGAGAAACAAGTCTAACACCACAGGGGAGAATGAAATTAGCCAAACAGGAAATAGAGAAACCCCTCAGCAATTTCAAGGAAAATGAGAAACAGGAAAATTATAGATTAGAACCCACTTGAGAGATATGCTAGTTGCAAGGTCTGAACCTAGCCTGGATCCTGATTTCAACCCCAAAACTACTTAAAACTGTATTTTTGTGACAATCAGGGAATTATTTTGTAACCCTAAAAAAGAAAGGAATATTCCAATTGTATTTGAAAGAGACCTTGTCATTTCTCTAATGAAAGGTTAAGCTATGTAGGATTGTCTTCAAAATGATCCCGTAGTGGGGGAGGGGAGGAGGTAGAGATGAAAGATGCAACAACAGTGACTCTGAGTTTATAATTCTGGAGCTGGGTGACAGATACAGGCAGGCTGGCTGTGCTGTTCTCTCTACTTCTGTACATGTTTGAATCTTTCCGTAAAATGTGAAACAAACAAAAAGTCTTCAGTGTTTTAAAACCCTCACTTTGAAGGTTAAGAGGTTTGCCCAAGTAGGTGGGCACCTGCATGGGACACTGAGATTAGAAAGAAAAGGCACTTGGCTCCAGGCCTACCTGGGGCTACCTTGACCCTCCTCTTCTCCTCACCATCCACAGCCAGCCCATAACTGCATCGTGTCAGCTCCACTCCCCAAACGCATTCCTCCCTGGCTCCCACCATCTCTCATCTGGCCCACTCCAAGAGCCTCCTACCCGGCCTCCCTGCTTCCTGGGTCCCTGCAATTCATTCTCCACATTATCTTTGCAAAATGTGAGTGAGAGAAAATTACTTTAGTGCTTAAACTATCATGACTGCATCTCACTGCACTTAGAGTCTACACTCCTTTCCGTGCTCCTGATGCCCTTCTAAACCTCGTGTCTCATCACTCTCACCAGCGCTGGCTCCAGTATCTCCTCAAACCTGCTGAGCACATTTGTGCCTCGGGGCCAATGGACAAGCTGCCTCTATTCCTGGGGTGGCTTTTCCCAGATCCTCAAAGTCCAACCTCCTTATCACCATCTCAGCTCACATGTAACCTACTCAAAGATAGCTTTCTTGACTCACTTCCCCCCAAGTCTCCCATCTCAACACTGTCTTATTTCCTTCATTTCAATCTGACATTGTTTCCTTATTCGCCCGATTATTTTTGTTTGCTCGGTTGTCCTTGGCCTCCCTCCCCCCAGCAGCCTTGCCCAAACAGCGTAAGCTCCCGGGGAGCAGCCGGCACTGGTGCTCTGAGAAGACACATGCTGAGCGCGACATTACAGTCACGTGGTGTAGTGAAACGGTGTCGAACAGCAGATACAGCAAAGCAGTGAGAATTTCTCTTATTTTATAATTTAAGTGAAATCTAACATTTACTCCTGTTTAATGAAGAATTTGGTAGGTCTTTGCTCCCAGTTCCTGGACGGCAACTACTAAAGCCTTGAAATTTCCCAAGATAGGAGTGTCTTTGCTATTCATGGTGGAACCTTGGATGGCTTGTGTTCATGAGATGACTCAGGATGGGGACTGGCCAGCCAGAGACACCAACCATGTTATTAGAGGAGTGGGGCTTTGAGATTTGTGACAAGTGAGTGACCACCAGGAGAGGAAGGGGCTCAATGGTTTGGGCTAGGGAAAGGTTTGACTTACAGTTAGGGTTTGGGTTAGCCATGTCGGTAGTGACCCAATAAATCATGGCTTTGTAATAAAGCCTGCAGTAAAAACTTGGGGCAACAAAGCTCAGAGCTCCTGTGAGCTTCCTGGTTGGTAACACTCTTGGAGGACTGTCACACATAGATGCCATGAGGACAACCCTGAGCCCTTCCCACTGGAGTGCTCTCCACAACAGCTCACCTGATGAGATCTAAGGGCTGCTTCTTGTCTATGCTTCGAGGAGGAGCCCATTCCCTGTACAGAAGGCCCTGTTCGCTGGGGCAGCTGAGGTCCTCTGACGGAGGCTGAAGTTGCACTGGGAAGCAGAAGCAAACAGGTGGACGTCACTGTCACAACCTGTTCACATGTTCTGTTGATAAAATGTGGTGCTAACACTCCGTGGTCATTTGTAAATAACGGGCCCTCACTTGCCAGGAGGGATGGAGGTACCATATAATTTTTCATAATTCTCACCCAGGGTTAATTTTAACCCCTTGAGGGTCATTTGCAAACGTGGGTGGAAAGGAACGCTTGGGTGTTACAGTCCTGGGACCACCATGGGTACCTGGTGAGAGCCTTGCAGATGCTTAATGTCCTACAACCGGGACAGTCTTCCACAGCAAAAATCCTAGGCCACCCAAGTGCCCAAACTGCTGCAGTGGAGGGACACCTGATGGTCCAGCCTCCTCCTTGGACACCCAGACGAACCTGGACTCTGGCTGATTAGGGGCAGGGTCAATTCTAAAACCCAGGCTTTTTTGTCCCCACAATTCAGTAGATTTTCGGTGACAGCACATGGAATATAAACAACAAAGAAACTTGACATGATGTTATATATTTAGCTTACTCAAGAAACAAAATTTAAATCCAGTCATTCTCCTTCCCACCTGACCTACTTTCCTTTCTCCTGTACTAGAACCAGATTATTACCCACCCAGCCTTAACATGGGTCCTGACTCCACTTACCTCCCTCCCAAACACCACATGAGATGATTCCTCAGCCTAGATGTGGGACCAGCAATTACAAGAGGCTTTAGTGGAAAAGAACTGGTTGTGCACAGATGCCAACTAAACACTGTAGAATCCTGGTGTCCCACATTAGTAATCATGACAGCTGTTTGCAAGTGTCCCCAAAGTTCATTTAAGACTCTCACTGCTAATTTTGCTGGGACATAAATATGAAATATGTGGACTGCTTGGCTGGACTGCTATGCTGTGTCTCTGATCCAGGAAGCTCAGTGACTGCTCCCTGCCCCTAGCTCCCTGTTCTGTTCATGCATGTGCATCAAGCAGCTGTTTAGTGTCCATTTTAATATGTTAAACAGTGCATTTCACTATTGTCTTCATCCACAAATACGTGTACCACACAGTAGTAATGATCAATCTCAGTCTTTGCTTTCTTTGGTCTTAGAGAGTCAGATAAGTGGATAGCAAAGATAACAAAGTCATAGAGCGCTATAATATAGTATTTCCTTTATTTCAATGACAGGATTTACTTAAAGAGCTTAGATATAACATCCTTGCATTTATGGCATCATTAAGCGTCTGAAGCTGTTACATTTTAAAAACTTCATTTCATGCGAGATGTTATCAGTTAGAGAAGCGCTCCTGAATTTGAGGGGTTGCTGTCATCTCAGACGGAGTCCCTAAGAAATGTCAACACTCTGCAGTATTGCCATCATGACAAGAACCCAGACAGATGAAATTTGCAAAGCCCTGTGGTTTTCTAGTGCACAGACAGAAAATGGAATTTCAGAGGGAAAAAGCCTGAATTACAGAAAATGATAAATGAAATGGTCTAACATGCATTTCCCTTAGAAAGAACTAATTCTTCTTTGGTTGATAATAACATCTATCAGTAATTATGAAAAGAGCTGACAGATGCAAAGTACTTAGTATTGGCCAGGGCTGTTCTAACATTGACACAGATTCATTAACCCCCATAGCAACTCTACGAGGTGGGTACTATTATTATTCACATTTTATTGATGAGGAACTTGACAAACACAGAGGCTAAATGACTTTGACAAGGTCGACAGCAAGAAACCAGCACATGTGTTCCAGCAGGATTCTACACTCTTGGCCACTTTTCTTTTTGTTTTTTGGTGGCGGGGAGATAATACGGTAATTCTGGTGGGGTGTGGGGAGGTAATTAGGGTTATTTGTCTATTTTAGAGGGGGTGTTGGGGGCTGAACCCAGGACCTTATGCGTGCTAAGCGTGCACCCCATCACTTGAGCTGTACCCTCCCCTCTCGAGTCTATACTCTTAGCTGCTAATCTGCACTGCCCCACATGGTAACTCTGGGGGAACTACAGTTCATTCATTCACTCACTCGTTAAACTCAGCCTTCCTGGTGCCTAGGATTCAGCAGTGAACCAGACAACATGATTCCTGCCGTAAATGAGCTTGTCGCCTCCCGACATATTATCTTCATTTTACCCAGGAAGAAACAAGGTCAAGAAGATTAGCCTTTTCCTGTTAACACCGGAGGATACATGAGGTGCTTTATTTCATTTCTGCCATTTGACTTACACCATGGGGAGGGAAAGCTGCCTTGCAGATCCCGGAGCTCACAAGCCTGTTTATCCCGAATTTTTTTTAACACTGTCCCTTACTTGATACTTGATCTGAGAAAGGATGAAGTAAACCTGAAAAGATTCTAAGAGAGCGTGTGGTGTACACAGGGTAACTAACCAGCCACTCTTTACTATCCTAACGGGAATCTGTAGGCATATTTCTTTTCTTTCTCTTTTTTCCTTTTTATGGGCAGCTTTTAAAAACCAAACCAAACCAACCAAACCAACCAAACCAAATCACTGATAATTCAGCAGCAGGTTCTATATCACCCACAAGACAGCAGCTAAACTCGGTTTAGACTTACATAGTGGCTTCTGGTGGCTGGATTGAAGAATGTATCTCTATCCTGAATATAAAAGTCATTCACGCAGCTCTTCTCAAATAGGGTAATGAAAATTTCTTGCTCCTGCTTGATGATACTTTCATCCACTTGGAGGACTTTCATAAAACAGCTGAAATTATCAAAGGCTGAGGACCGGGTTTTCAGATCATTGGGCTTCAGAGGCAATTTTATGTGCAGTATCTCAGCGTATGTACAGAGCACCTCCCACAGGCTGAGTACTTTTGCAAATACAAGCTTGTCATCCAAAACCTATATTGGGAGAATGAAAACACAAACAAGGAAGCTAACTATTTTCACATTTTTAATACACAGATTTTTCTTACGTTGCTGGTAGTTAAAGCACTTGTGCAAACACACACTCATATGACACTGGTAAAAGTGAAGATATAATAAAAATAGATTTGCAAACCATCATACATTTTTGCCTTAAAGATAATTTCTTTGTTCATAGCAGCACTATTTACAATAGCCAAAACATGGAAAGAGCCTAAATGTCCATCAACAGGTGACTGGATAAAGAAGAAGTGGTATATATATACAATGGAATACTACTCAGCCATAAAAACCAACAACATAACGCCATTTGCAGCAACATGGATGCTCATAGAGAATGTCATTCTAAATGAAGTAAGCCATAAAGAGAAACAAAAATACCATATGAGATCGCTCATATGTGGAATCTAAAGACTCATGGACAGAGAATACAGACTTGTGGTTACCAGGGGGGTAGAGGGTGGGAAGGGATAGACTGGGATTTCAAAATTGTAGAATAGATAAACAAGATTACACTGTATAGCACAGGGAACTAGACACAAAATGTTATGATAAATCACAGAGAAAAAAATGTGACAATGAGTGTGTATATGACCATGAATGACTGAAAAATTGTGCTAAACACTGGAATTTGACACAACATTGTAAAATGATTATAAATCAATAAAAAATGTTAAAAAAAGATAATTTCTTTGTTGAAATTACTGAAAAGTTATTTAAAATCCTTACAGTTCATTCATAAAATAACCAATGTTTTAGATGAAGAAAAGCAAACTTGTTAATTTTAGTCCAAATTAGTAACTAAAAATAGAAACACCAAAATATTCTTTGCAGTGGTATTGTAATGACAACTTTTTAAATTTCTGAAACCTAGGACTATTTGCATATCTGTTCAATATAGTGTTAAACAGCCATTAAAAGGGATTTAAAAGAATTATATTCATTGATATGGAATATATAATAAAAGGAGAAAGCAAAAAAAATGTGAAATAATAATTTTCCTTTTTGGAAGGGAAAAACATCTTCATTTGAACAAAAAAATGTTTAAGAGGATTTTAAGTTTCTTTATGTATATTTAAGGTACAGATGATTTTTAACTCCACTGTTCTTTCATTTTCAATTTTGGGGGGTAAATTTTTGTAATAAAAAACTCTTTAAAATTGTTCTTGCATAAATACATTAATAGATATATTTATGACTATATTCTCTGGCTATTAAAAAAGATCTCCTAGCTTTGGATCTGAAACATACATTCCATAATGCAGATTCTGACTGACTCGCCTCCCAGCCCACAGCGAAGACACGGCTAGTGTGACATGTTTCAAATATCATTCCAGATAACATGCAGGCTCCCAGCCAATGGCTGCAATGGGGCTGACACTGATCTGGTTGCTCCCAGCTGCAGACCATCACAGATGAGGTTAGATTCATAGACTCATGTTGTCTCTTTCAAAAGAAATCAGAAAATGTTTGCTTTTACTTTCATCAAGGGAGCAAGAAGTTGTTTGATTTTTTTTATGCAATAAAATAACAACAAACCAATTTGAACCTGATGAAAAGACATTTGCTCAAAACTGCACAGTAGCAATGAAGGTGCTCTGGCTGGCAGGGACTTGCTGGATTCCTGTGAGTGCTGGACTCCTCACATGGAATTCCCTTGGCACTCCAGAAGGCCTGTGGTTGTCCCCATGTGTTTGTGGCCATATGTGACATAAAAGTCTCTGGCTTTGCCACAATTTCAAAGCCTTTTTTCAATTATGAAAGGTTTTGCACTCAAATGGAGTTTTCTTGAGTCCACTCACTGATGTCATTCACCAGAGTTATAGTCCAGATCTGACATTCTAGACTCTTAAACTCTTGCAGACATTCAAATGGTTCAGGTTTGGATGTGTATTCACCTCTGGAGGCCTGGACCAAATTCGATAAAGCCACCCGGACAAGTTCAGCAAAATGCAAAGAAATTTTTCTCTCTGCAAGACTGAAATGTCTGTGAAGCTATAAAAACTTCTGCATCTACAAAAAAAGGGAACCAACTCATCAGTAACATATCTATCCATAATGCATGGACATTTAAAAAAAATACTGTATTTACTCCTATTAATTTCTATCTGGCTTTTGCCAAATTGTGTCCTAAACTGTAAGGAAAGTATATAAATGTAGAGAATTTTTGACCTTTTAAGAGAAAAAGGAACCCTCCTACTCGGTTGGAGGGAATGTAAATTGGTGCAGCCACTATGGGAGACAGTATAGAGGTTCCTTAAAAACTGAAAATAGACTTACGTGTGATCCAGCAATCCCATTCATGGGTATATGTCTGGAGAAAAATATAATTCAAAAAGACACATGCACCCCTATGTTCACAGCAGCACTATTTATAATAGCCAAGACACTGAAACAACCCAAATGTTCACTGACAGATGACTTGATAAAGAAGTTGTGGTATATTTATATATATATATATATATATATATATATATATATATATATATGTATATATATACATATATATACACACACATATATACACATGAACACACACACACAATGGAATACTGCTCAGCCATAAAAAATAAAATAATGCCATTTGCAATAACATGGATGGACCTACAGTGTATTATGCTATGTGAAATAAGTCAGAGAAAGGAAAACAAATATTCTATGTATTAACTTCTATGTATATCTAAAAAATAAAACAAATTAATGACTATAATAAAACAGAAATAGACTCACAGGTACACAGAACAGACTGGTGGTTACCAATGGGGAGAAAGAGGAGAGGGGAGGCAGGAAGGGGGTAGGGGATTGAGAGGTAAAAAGTACTATGTACAAAATGGACAGGTTACAGGGCTGTATCATACAGCACAGGGAAATATAGCCATTATTTTATGGTGACTTTAAATGGAATATAATCTATAAAAATGTTGAGCCTCTGTGTTGTACACCTGAAACTAATATGATGTAAATCAACTACTAAATTGCAAAGTTTTTAATCAAAGTTTTCTTTTCATATTATTTGCAATAAGTTAGAAGCCAGCACTGTCAATAGAAACATAGTGCAAGTCACAATTTTCCAGTAACCCCATTTACAAAATAAAAAGGAACAAGTGAAATTAATTCCAGTAATAATTATATTTATCCCAAAATAGCCAATATACTATCATTTCAAAAGTGTGATTAACACTTTTAAAACTTATTAATAAATATTTTACATTATTTTTGTTGTACGAACTCTTGAAAATCTATTATGAATTTTCCACTTATAGAACATCTCAATTCACAATAGCCACATGTGGCTGGTGGCTTCCATACTAGACAGGGCAGATTACACCATTCACACTTCTGATAAATTACCTGCTCTTACTTATTTAAAAAACTTGCAGAAAAGGCTTCAGATATTCCCTATATCAAACAAAGCAACCTTGACGGGTGGGGAGTATCTTCATTATAAAGTGAAAAATAAAGGTAAGAGAACCATGGTTACATGTATGTTAATGTAACAATACCTTCTGAATTCATTCAGGACTTTACAATCTTTCCTCATCTGCCAAGGATTCACTGTCACTGCAAAATATTTTTCACTATTATTATTTTTGGAATTGAGAGGCTTCTGATGACCCTGCTTTGTGTATCTGTACATAAAAGAAAACAACAAACAGAGAAAAAGACCTTATTAAAGATAATTTAGGGTGGAGGGTATAGCTCAAGTGAAAGATCATATTCTTAGCATGCACAAGGGCCTGGGTTCAATCCCCAGTACTTCTTCTAAAAATAAAATAAATAAAAACCTAATTACCAACCCCCTGCAAGAAATTAATTAATTACTTTAATTAAAAGTTAAAAAAAGATAATTTAGTGCAGGCTTATCAGGCTACAAGAGCTACAATGAATGCACCCCCCATTAATTTAGAAGAAGTCTCACAGTATTTCCCAACATAAAGGCTAAAATATAATTGAGAACACTTTCTGATGGTCAGCATGATTTTAACAAAATAGTAGATAATTACCTCCCTGGTGTCAAAGCTCTGTCAGAGATGGGCACAGAAAATTTAGTAAGAATGATTTTGCAACTACCTTTGAAAGAAATGCTGAGAAATGATCTTTTCTGTTGGAAAGTAGCCTGCTTTTACATTCTGCAGTAAGCATACGTGTTTACAAACCAGGCAGGAACTGGATCATATTTTACACATACTTTAGAAACTGATTTGAATTTTGCTCTCTACCTGCAACGCTATTTCTTAGGTAATAACATAAGCTGGCCACTATACTAAATTTTGTTTCCCTGCTTGCTTAATCCTCACAACAACTCTGTAAGCTGCTATTATTACCCCCATATAACAGATAAAGGGCTTGAGGCAGAAAATAATTTGGGTAACTTGGTAAATGTTGGAGCTGGGTAAGACTGCAGCCAGTCTGACACTCAAGTCCATTCTTCTCACCAATGTCTGATACTGCTACCTACATTCAGCAATGACCGCTGATTTCATATTTAAGTGTGTCATTTCGAAAAGTGCAAAGCTATATTAGTACTGCTGTGTAAATTATTCTTTTGAGATGTGATTGCCAAAAAAACAAAAACAAATAAAATCAGGGTGCCACTGAGGGCAGGGTGAACTGCGTATGGACGGACACAAGGGGACTTTTTGAGGACACAGTTGCACAACTCTACAAATAGCTAAAATTGTTGACTTGTACAATTATAATGTGTCAATTTTATGGCCTGTAAATTACACCTTAATACAGCTTTTAAATTGAGAAACTGGGATACCAAATTAAGACTAAAACACACACACACACACACACACACACATATATATATATATATATATCACACAAAGAACAACAGGCAAATATCATTATTTACTGCACCATTTTCATTCATGCAGCTTCCTTTCCTCACCCGTTCCTGAAAGGATGATTCATTTTTAAAATAGTCTTTTAATTTATTCAGCAAATAATTTTTGACTGCCTAATATGTACACAGGACTAATCTAGGCACTTGGAATAAATCAATAAACAAAACAAAAGTACTGTCCTCACGGAGCTTGGCTGGAGTCTAGCAGGGTTGGGGGGTGACGATGACAATTCACACAACAGAGCAGCAGAGGAGGTGGCATGTTAGGAAAGAGGAACCATGGAAAAATGAAAAAAGGGCAAGGTAAAGAGAGTTGAGGGTATGGGATGAGGGTGATGTTGTATTAAATACCAAAGCTGGCCACACTGAGGACTGAGGTTAGAACTAGGACTAGGATGTGAGGAGTCCCAGTTGGACGGAATAACCATCACCTAGGCCAGCGTGCACCTCGCATGTTCCAGAATGGGGGCACGGCTGGAGCTGCGGAGAAGGGTCAGTGCAGATCCTGTACGGCCTTGGAGGACGTTGTAAGGACTGTGGCTTTTACCCGGAGTGAAATGGGGAGGCACTGCAGAAGGACGACACAATCTAACTTAGGTTTTCAAGGCTCACTTGACTGCCGGGTGAGAATTGTCGAAACGGGTCAGAGATGAAAGGAGGGAAGCCTCTGAGAAGGGCTGTGCAGGAGGAGAGGACAGTGGCTCAGGGCAGGGAAGCAGCAGTGGAGGCAGGAGCCATGGTGAGAAGTGGCTGGGTTCTGGATATGTTTTAAAGGCAGTGTTAAACCAGATCTATTGACAGAATTCATGTGGTATGTCAGTGAAAGTCTGAATAACCCCACGTTTTTTGACCCAAGCAGCTGGAAGGGTTAAGTTTCCATTAACTGAATGGGGGAGGCTGCAGAAAGAACCAGTTTGGGGGGTAGGAGGACCAAGAGCTCAGTTTTCACACATGTTGGTTTTAAGATATCAGAGTTCCAAGTGAAGATGTCAAATCAGCAGAAGACTGTAAGAGTCCAGAGTTGGAGAGAAAAAGTCTAGCGGGAGACAGAAATGTGGAAATCACGGGTCACACAGGTGGTAGAGGAAGACATGAAACCCAGGTACTCAAACATTAAGATAACCTGGCATTAACCATAGAAGTTGTCCTTGAGGGCCTGCCTACTAGGTGTGGATATCAGTAGTTTTTCCCGACCACTCGAGTTTTAAAAAGGAACTTATAAATGAATTCGTGCAAGACACTGCCTCCAGTGGTTGGGTCCAGAGCTGGAGTGGGAGGATGGGATGGTGCACACTACTCCCTACGGCAGAATGTGTGTGTGTGTGTGTGTGTGTGTGTGTGTACGCATGTGTGTGTGAGCAGGGGGATGATTTACACCTGGCTTAAGAAAAAGAGCTAGTAAGTCTAGAAGCCGAAAGCTGAAAGAATATCCAGATCTGGTAGAGGGAAAAGGGAAAACACTGTGTACTGTAAGACATATCCCCATAATGCCATTTCCCACCATCCTTTCATCAGGAACACAGTTGGAAAAGGGGGAATTAAGTAGATACGTGTGATGTACACAAACTTTCTGACTATGTAACACTGAATATCTACATATGTAGCAAGCTAATGATATTTATATCTGCTTCAGGTTTAATAACAAGTTCACAACAGAGGGAAAATAAAATATTGAGGACTGGTAGAAGAATCATAGAAGGCATTTCAATGCTCAGAATGGAAGCAAAAGCAGCTTCACCTCACAAAGAATGTCACTGAGTCAAGAATGTTTATATATGCTTAAGAAATTGAGTGTTACAACTTCCTGCTTTAAAGAATTAACTTTAATACACATACCAGACTATAAGCAACGTCTATACTGGTGCTTTCTTAAAGGTATTTTTAGTTCCTGCTTGTTCTGATGTACTCCAGAAACTCTGCAAAGAAAACCTTCTATTCAAAGGCTTAAAGGAATAAAAAAAGAAATAACACTGCATTCTTTTAAGTGTTCTCTGTACTGAAAGTCAGTTGCAAATGCAGCACCCTGCCACAGGTCTACATTTTTAACAATAAAGTCCTTTGCGCAATTTTTCAATTGCTATGTGTCTTTGTGTCAGTCTGTCACTCAGAAGCAGAATGGAGTACCAGAAAATGACACATCATGTCTGAAACTACAGATGTGGAAGATGAACGTACACCAGGAAACAGCCAAGTGGGAGGGTAAGGTTTACCTTTTAAGTTACCGTAAGTGCAGTTACACCTGCTCCCTGCTTCCCCTGTGAAGTGAAGGACTAGTCTTTTGCAGAAAAGCTCTCATTCTGAGAACTGTCTTCTTTAAAATATTTGGAGATTCTCTTTTAAGGTTCTTTCATTTTTAAGGTTTTCCCCAACTCTACATCCCATAACAAGTGTTAAAATTATCCAATAGCCTATTGTTACAGAACATACTCTACAAAAGCTGAGGTTTCCCAGGGTTTGGATACCAGAACTCTGTTACCAGATAATCCTAAAGCCTTCCTTCCATAACTGACTCTTCTGCCAATTCCCAGCTGTGGGCAAATTCAGATTCTCAGACCAGGTAACTTTCTAACTCTGCCTACAAACACTCTACTGCCAGTAAAGGAACTCTCAGACAGGAAGCACACAAAGCCCCTAGTGAGGGTTGCCTCCTTCAAACAATCAAGATGCCATCACCAAGCAAATATTTAAACCTACTGCAAAACTTCTGAAGACATCTTACAAACAATATAGTTTCTATAGATGCATACTACTTGCTCTGGACTAGTGATTTCCAATGGAGGGAACAAAGGACCACATGACCCAAGCAATTTTTTAAAACTGCACGTAACCATTCCTCTTCACGTGAGGATTCAGTCGAGCCCGTCTTACAGGCCTAGGTGTAACAGAATGACAGCACCTCTAGGAGTCGGGTGAAAAGCAGCGAGGTAGACTTCCAGTGAAAGGGGGTGATGTAATAGGCCCCATCGCCCACTTACCTCCCACCAAAGGACAATCATCTCAGATCGAGAACAAACACTTTGGGAAACAGAGGTTGTTTATGTTTTTATGGTTTTCTGGTGGAAATAATGCCCTGAGTCATGTGAAGTTGTGGCTGCAAATTGAACAGGGGACCAGACATTTTCACATTCAGGACACAAATAGACCCTGGGTAGCCACCATATCTGCTCTCCCCTTTGCCTGTTCACCCCAAAAGCTGCAGGACTCTCCTGCTTGCAATGACACCCACCGCTTCTCACAAATTCTTGCCAAGTTCACGTCAGCAGCTGGTGGTCTCAAAGTCACCATTTGTACTGCTATGAAGTCCCTCCATTACTTTATAACCCTTCTATTTTCTCTGTTGTCTTCCTAGCTACACTTGCATTCAGAAGCTGGTTATCGCACTAACATTGCCTCTGTAATCAGTCCAGGATACAGGAAGTAGAGATTCAACTGTAACCAGTCCCAGAATACTTGTCATGCCACTCTACTATCCCTACAAAATACTGTGGCATCCCTCATCTCACCCAAAGAACCACCGCATTACTTACAGGTTGTAAAAGTAGAGGGCTTTCTCTACTGGGAAACACTGTGGCTTGTGGTAGAGCTGTGATTTCAGTTTTTGCAACTAGTTACAGGCAAAAAGACATGGTCCGCAAATTTTCTTCAAGCGTTTGGAATTTAAACTTTTATTAGATACAGAGCCGGCGGACTAACCGTAATCTATGAACATATGGTCATATTATCAAATAATGTTCATGTCTGCCTTACAGACATGTAAGAACTTGAATTACACCTGCATCCTGTAGGCCTTTAGAATTGGATGTGAAGCATCCTGTGAGTTAAAAACCTCCTATCCAGTCACAGAACACCTTAAAGACAACATCACATTAATGCCACTGAATACATCAATATAGTCCATGTACGGTTAAGTTACATCTCCAATTTCTCAGAGCTGGAAAGGAGATGTCTAGAAAAGCTGGAAAAGCCCAATTACCAAAACAGCTCAAAAGTTAAAGCAGACCCCTGCACCTCCCAGAGCGGAGGGCGGAGGTGGCATTGCCCACCACCCTGTCCTCCCCCAGGACGTGGCATGTGGGGAAGCAGGCAGGAGTGGGTGGCTGGACTCGGAGGTGGAGAGGTGATGAAAGCAAGAGTGGAACTGCTCTGATCCTAGAACAACAGAGCTGTAAATAGCTCGGCTTCAGTTCAACACGCTCCCTCTCCCATTTTCCCTCCCACCAACGTGACAAACAGAGCCCAGTCAGGCACTTTCTGCCCATGACGGTGACTACTAGCAGGAAAGGGACCAGGATAAAAGCATGTCCTATAAAAGATCAGTCTGATTTTAAAGACTCCGTTATAAACAATGAACAGCACTGTCAGAGTTGGACAATTGTGAGGCGCTCAAATAGGGAGGAGGAGGTTGAGGATCCATTTCCAGCACTTCCATGTCTTTTATCACTCCTATTTCTGACCTTTCCTTTGCCATTTTTTGTAGCACTGCCATCACTGGCAGGTAAAGGGGCAGCAATGCGACTTGGCCGTTTGGCTGATGGGGCTACATTTCCCAGCACTGGAATGAAAAGGCACTGGAAGAGGATCAGCTGGAAGATGTGAAACGCAATCCTGACCTGTGCCAAACTCTAACCAGGTGACCCTGGGTTAGGCTCTTAGTCTCTCTGGGATTCCAGCTGTTTACTTATAAAAGAAGGTTTTGTCATTGCACAAATATATCCAATATGAAATGTAACGTGAAAGTCAAACATTATGATATCTCACCTGCTTGCCTCAGGGAACTGTACAAGCACTGAACACTATGTGAATGTAAACACAGAGTTAAGAAAACTATTGAGGTAAAGAGCTAAACTGAACATGGAGATAAAGTTTTATGGATTTTCTTGGCTTTCTTTTTTAATTGCAACACTGAATTAATAGTTATTAGCAATAATCCACACCACCATCCCTGCGAATAAATAAAGTAGATAAGCACTGCCTGGATGCCTGCTATGGCCCGATGCTAAGCAGGGTGAGGGTTATAAAGGAGGCTGAACAAGGGAGTCTTCTCCAGTTACCAGCTAAGTGAGGAGACACATTGGAAACCACCGGGGAATGGTACCAAGTCAGTACTCAAAGCCAAGATTACAGGCTACCGATCATAAACATTGCAGGAATACAAAGAGGAGCTAGAAGTATTTGGAGTAAATAGGGAAGACTCTATGAAGGGAATGGGGCTCCAACTAGTTCTCAGGGCAATTCTAAGCTGTTTTAACTGAAGACTGGATAGGAAAAGGCTGGTGACTCCTGGTTTTTAATAAGGCACAGGTTACCCTAGGAGGCTAAGTCACATAATGATTGGAACACATAAGGTAAGGCCAAAATGATGGAAGGTCGAGACTACCTGGCTGAGATATGGTTGCGGTAAGTCTCTACTTGACTCTAGATGTTGGAGCGTCAAAACTGTAGGTTGACTGAAAGCGGGGGGAGAGAATATCCAAGAATTCAGCAGAAGGAAAAACTCATGTATCAGGGATGAAAGCTCTTCATCAGAGTATCAGCAATCAGAATAGACGCTTGAAACCAAAAGCATACAGTTCCAGAAGCCGACAATATGTGGAGGGTGGTGAGAGAAATATAAATCAAAGACCATTCCAAGCCTAGGGTATTCAAGACCGGAAGAATGATTATACCACTGAATAAGTGGAGATGCTGCAAGAAAAATGATTATGAAATCAGCTTTAGACATGTTGAATCTGACATATGAGCTAAGAGTAGGTGTTCTCCAAGAAGCTCAAAATTCAAAACTGAAGCACAGATCTAGAGTACAGGCTTAAGATGCAGACGGACAAGACATGATAAATCTCCTAAAAGAAAACATAGGCAAAACATTATCTGACATAAATCTTATCAAAGTTCTCCTAGGGCAATCTACCCAGGCAATGGAAATAAGAGAAAAAATAAACAAAAGGGACGTAATTAAACTCATAAATTTCTTCACAGCAAAGGCAACCATAAGTAAAACAAAAAGAAACAACAACCTACGAATGGGAGAAAATATTTGCAAATGATACGACTAACAAAGCCTTAATTTTCAGAATATATAAACAGCTCATACAACTTAATAACAGAAAAAAAACAACTCAATCCAAAAATAGGCAGAAGACCTAAACAAGCATTTCTCCAATGAAGACACAAATGGCCAATATGCACATGAAAAAATGCTCGATATCACTAAAAAACAGAGAAATTCAAATCAAAACTACAATGAAGTATCAGCTCACACCAGTCAGAATGGCCATCGTTCAGAAGTTCATGAATGATAAATGCTAGAGAGGCTGTAGAGGGAAGGGTACCCTCTTACACTGCTGGTGGGAATCCAGCTTGGTGTAGTCATTATGGAAAGCATGGACATCCCTCAAAAAACTAAAAGTAGACTTAGCCTATGACCCAGCGATCCCACATCTGGGTATATAACGGGAAAGAACTCCAATGTGAAAAGATACCTGCACCCCAGTATTCATAGCACCACTGTATACAATAGCCGAGACATGGAGGCAAGCTAAATGTAGCAACAGATGACTAGATAAAGAAGTTGTGGCATATTTATACACTGGAATACTACTCTACCATGAATAGGAAAAAACAAAACCATTTGCAGCAACATGGATGGAGCTAGAGATCGTCATTCTAAGTGAAAGCAGCCAGAAACAGAAAAATACTAAATGATACCACTCATATGTGTAATCTAAAAAAAGAGAGAAAAAGACACTGTGAACTCATCTACAAAACAGAAACAGTCTTGCAGACTTAGTAAACAATCTAAAGGTTACCAGGGTAAGGGGATGGGAAGGGATAAATTTGGGAGTTTGAGATTTACAAATGTTAGCCACTATATATAAAAAGAGATTTTAAATAAAGTTTCTTCTATATAGCACAGAAACCTATGTTCATTATCCAGCAATAACCTATAATGAAAAAGCCGATACAGCCACCAACTGAGGAAGCAAGAGAAGAAAGGAGAGTTAGTTATGGTGGGCTAGAGCCCACATCTACAATCCTTGTCAGCCACTGAGGCTGCCCCGAGTACACTGAGCCTTCCACCCAGGGACAGGCTGACATGACATGCGTCCTACAAACCTGAGGCAGCGGATGCCGTCCCCAGGTCTGGCCCTGGGGGAGATGGGAGCAGGTGGACTTGCTCCCATCGGGGCAGCACCCCTCCCCGCAGCCCCCGCCACCTGACTGCACCGCACCTGCCTCTCAGGAACCCACTGACTTGAAAAAAAGTGATCCACGAACCTGGGGCAGCGGCAGGGAGATGGGCAGCGACCTGGCAAACTGGTCGACTTGCCCCCATCTCCCCCACGGCCTGTCCAGGGCTCGGCTTCTGCTGCTCCAGGCACGGTCCGCAGGTCGGCCTGCTTCTGGGAGGAGGGCGCGGTGTGGTCGAAGGCAGTGGCGGGTTATGGGGTCTGCCCATGGGAGCCCGTGGATTTGTTTCAAACTCCCCAGCGCATGGCCTGAGCTTGGCCTCTGCTGCCCCAGTTTCGTGGAACTCAGGTTACAGGTCAGCCTGCTCCTGGAAGGCGGGTGCTGTGCTGTCAGGGATTGGCGGTGGATGCCATGGCTTGATTGGGGCTGCCCTGTGAGAGAGCGGGGTTTGCAACCATTTCCTGCTGCTGCTGCAGCCATCCCAGCACACTGATCGCACCGAGCCCACCTCCCAGGAGCAGACTGACCTGTAACCTGAGTCCCATGAACCTGGGGCTTTAGAGGCCGCCCCCAAGGTCAGCCCGCGGGGAAGATGGGAGCAAATCCAGGGGCTCTCATGGGGCAGCCCCCATTCCATCCGAGGCCCCGCGACCGCACCGCACCCGCCTCCCAGGAGCAGGCCATGGTCTGAGGGCTGGTTGGAGATGCTCCGGAGCCGTCCAGCACACTCCCACCTCCTGGGGCTGTACCTGCTCTCCTAAATCCGGGTGTAAGCGGCGGCACAAACGCGGGGTTCAGGAACTACTAATAGCGGGGTTACCACGAACCACAGCGGCGGCTGGGACCCGCCTCAGGGTCCTAGCGGGACGCGCGGCCGGGACCTCACCTCCGCACCCCTCCCTGTGCGCCTTCCCAGCTGCACAGCCCAGGCGTCACCCGCCGGCTCCCTGAACAGCGGCCCCCACTAGCGCCCCCTTAACTGCCCAGCAGCGGCAGCCGAGCCGAGGGCAAGCGGCGGCCCAGACCCCAGGCCGTGTTCCTCCTCCAGGAGCTGGTCCAGGAGCAACCGGCTGCCGCCAGCTTCCACGCGTTCTGGGCGGTTCCGGCGTCCGCGCGTCTGTCCGTCTGCGCGTGCGCGCCCCTCCTCCTCCCGCCTACAGCGCAAACTGCTCGGGTGGGTCTCCTGCTTTACCGGACCTGGCCACTGGGGCCGGGAGGAGCCGGCTGGGGCCCCTCCTGCTCGTCCCGCCGGGTCTCCATTCCCAGAGCTTTCACCCCGCCACCGACTGGGTCCTGGCACAGAACTAGAACCACGACTGCCCTGGGCCAGGACACACCCCGCCAGCCCCACTTCCCCTGCTCACCTTCCCCTCCCTGTTACTACCCTCCCACCCCTGGCCAGGCCCAGTTTCCCACCAGACCTTGAAGACAGGGCTTCTTCTCCTCACACCGAAGTCCTTGCCCTGACACTCCGTCCTGCTAGGTCCTAACCTATGGCCCCTACACACTCATGCCTCACCACAGGACCCCCAACATCCTGAAACTGTACCCCTCACCTCTCAGCCAGGTCAGTTCCACTCTGAGCGGGCCCCACACTCCTCAAACTATACCCCCTCACCGTGGGATCCCCTTCACTCTGAGTGCACCCCTACCCTGAGCTGACTCCCTCACCCCTCACCCTGTGGTTGGGGTGGGGAAATCCGGGCTCCAGTAATGATGACTACTGCCACCAGTGGGGGATGCAGCCTAGTGTGCACCTTCATAGTTAATGTCTGAGTCTACAGGGCGAGGCAGGCTGGGTTGAAGGCGGTTCCAATTCCCGCCCTGGCTCCCTGATGCCCACACCCTGTGTCTCATCTGACCCGATGGGTCAGGGTGATCCCAGGCTGCCAGCCACTGGCCTGTGGGCCTTGGGTGGTTGATGGTCCTGATGGTGATCTGGATCCCTAGGGTGGAGGCACTGGGCACGCGGACCTTTGGGGTGGGGGAGTTCAGAGGGTGCACTTGAGCCCAGGGGTAGACAGCAGATGGTGGGCTGTGTGCATGGGGCTGTGTGCGTGACCTAGGCTCAGCCCAGGTGGGTGCAGGGATCTTGTTCATTCACACCAGGCCAGAGGGAAGAGGGACGGAAGCTTTTAAAGCATCAAAGTTAGGAAGCCAAGGCTGGAGAGCAAAGTAGGAAGGTGCACTGTCCAGGCCACCATGGATCCTGCCGCGACGCTGTTCCCTTGCATCAGTGGAGAGTGGCAGTTGACTGGTGAATGAGACATCCCCTGCTGTGGTATAGTTTACAGGCAATTGAAGGGATTTTGACAGGTAATTTTAATCCAATAATTGTCACTTTCTCTGCGGGAGATTAGGTCCAAAGTCATGGGGAATCTGGCAGTGATCCTGCCTGAACTCCAGCCAGGGACAGTGGAGGACCCACCCAGGAATCATCATCATAGCTCTCACCAAAAGTCACTGTAATAGAGAAGAACAAATCTGACTCCATATTGGATCTGTTCCTTTTCCTTTAACCCTCTGCCGTGTTTTCTAGGCTTAGTCTTGCTAGCTCTGCCCCTTTTGTAATACAATGTTGCCTTTAGCCTGAAATAAACAGGAGAGCCTATTCTCAGGGCTCTGAACTTTAAGGATATTAACATTTTTGCACTCCTATAAAGATAACAAGTTGCAGAATAGAAAAAGTATGTTTTGTTGCAGGTTTTACATGAACACCATGATCTGACCCACGTGGACAGCTGCAAAGGATTCCAAGAACAAAGAAATCCTACACCAAGAAGTTTGCAACAACCAACCACAGCCCCTCCCCTTTTTAGTAGAAAAGGAGCCTGAAGTCTGACTTGGGGAAGATGGTTCTCCAACATATTAGTCTGCCATTATCTTGGTCTGCAGCTGTCTACGTAGACTAGGTCATAATGCCTCTGTAAACCCTCTAACAAAACAAAAGTTATTTTCTATTCTGAAACTTGTTGTCTTTATATAACTGCAAAAGTGTTAATAACCTTAAAGATCAAAGCCTTGAAAATAGGCTCTCTATATTTCAGGCTAAAGGCAACATTGTTTTACAAAAGGTGCAGAGCTAGTAGGACTAAGCCTAGAAAAGAGGGCACAGGGTTAAAGCCAAAAAACAGATCTTCTATGGAGTCAGATTTTTTTCTTTTCTATTAGAGTATATTCTATTTTAGTTTCAAGTTTATAATAATAAAGTTTAGCCTTTTCCCATGTTAAATTGTGCAATTTTCAGGAGCATTAAGTGCATTCACAATGCTGTGAGACCAACACCACTGGTTTCAGACTATTTCCTTCCTCAAAGTAAAAGCTTGTATACAAAGCGCACCCCACATCCTACCTCCCCCAGCCCATGTCAAGCCCTAATCCCCTTTCTCTCCCTATGTCTTTACCTATCTTGGAGGTTCCCTATCAATGAAATCATATAAAAGGTGGCTTTTTTTTTCTGTCTGCCCACATATTTTAAGTAGGGACGGGTGAATTTTTGTTTGTTTTCACATGAATCAGCATTTTTGTATTTTGAGAGGAAAACCCAGATGGATTAAAGATGAGACGTACCAAGTGAAGCCCTTTTAGTAACTCTGGCATAATCTCGGGGTAGGCACTGCTGTCCTAAGTGTGAAACCAGAGCCAGAAGGGAGATGCTTAGCTCTTCTTGTGGCAAAATAAAAGCAAACAAAAACAGAAAACAAAGGCCAAGAAAGACAGACGGAAAGACAGACCACAGCCTGGAAAAACCTTTCCTCTTGACCCAAGGTCAGAGAAAAGCTTCACATCCCTGTGGTCCAAAAACCTCTTGAAGCCCAGTGTTCTGAAAAGAAACAAAACACACACAGGCAGTTCCAACGAGAGGCAGTGCAGGTGGCCAGTGTCTGCTAGAGTTGTTTGATCTCTCAGGTGAGGACACAGGCAGACGGACAGACTGCAGACACAGCATTGGCCACCATCACACTGGTAGGTCTTTAGCCCGGTGATAACCAGCCCTGGTGGCAACGTGAACAGGCAGAGGCCCCAGGAGGTCCCCTGGAGGGAAGAGCAAATGGACGCTCCTCTCCGGCAGAACAAGGTGCAGGATACGTCAAAGTGCCACAGGTGCATCCCTTCCCTAGCAGTGCTGATCCTTAGGGAAGATCCCACCAACGTTCTTGCACAATTTTCAAAGATAATTTTTCTTCAGTAACATGAATTCAAAATAATGAATATGTCATCAAGGGATTTTCAGACGTGACATGCCGTGGGCCCGAACAACACACACACATAAATACACACATATACATATAAATATATGTACACATACATACAGGAAAAGAGACAGACAGACTGAAACACAGAGAAGCAGGGGGAGACAGAGAAACAGAGAGAGAGACAAGACAGAGAGAGAGGCACTGATAGACAGAGACAGAGAGAAGAAACACTGGAGCTGGAAATGAGTGGAACTCACGCACATTTTCACAAGTCAGTCTACATGTCAGAACCTGGTCCCAAAGTCCATCCACCCTCCAGGGGAGGGTTTGGGGATCACACAATTGTGTGGGAACAGAAGGCAAAAAATAGGTAGCCACTGTGGGGCAGCCCACCACAGAGGCCGAGATGAGACACTGGACCTGTATGTCAACATGACAGAATGACCTAGGAGGTTGTATGCCAGAGCAGACGATGTCAGAGTTGTATTTAATTTCAGTCTCACGACTGGGAGCTGGGAAGCAAGCAGCAAGGAAAGTGACTTTCTCCAGACCCCAGGGCAGACCCCGGCCTGTGTGGCATGTGCTCTGCGCTCCGCCAGCCCTCTGTGGGGTCCTTCCTTTGCTGAGTCTGTGCACGAGCTCCCTGTGATGCCAGCCCTTGGGGTTGACAGAAGCAGTAGGTGTTTCTAGGTCTAGAGACAGGATGGCTTCTCTAGGAAGCAGGGGCCAGAATGATACCCACTGTGCCGATGGGGGATTGGGGAGACCCTGAGACGCACGTGGCTTGTCCAGGGGATAGCACTGCTGAGTGGGGAGAGCCGGGTATGAACCCAGCTGTGTCTTCAAAGCTGCGGCACTGGTTGCATCCAGGCCTCCCCAGGGCTATGGGGGGGCTGAGTTGGTGTCACTGTGTGTGAACACGGCATGGAGTGAGAAATGAGAGATCGGCAGCCCAGAAAGGCGCTTGGGGAGCTTTGTGTCAGGAGGAAGCTTGGATAAGTGGACCCCAGGTAGTGACCGCACTTCCCTGGAAATAGAGCCCAACAGAACTTGGAACTGAAGCGACCAGGCACCCACTCTGTAGAGAAGTCCCTACTCAGCTCACCTGGTTGGAGACAGAGGCATGTTCTGCTGCATCCCAGTATCCCGAGGCCGCAGCCCCCGGAAAGCCCGCAGCAAGGGGCTGTACCAACGCTGCCAGCGCTGGGTCAGGTCTCACTCAAGGCGCCTCTAGCCTTTTGGCCAGAGAGACCCACAGGAAACACAGGGAGGCCCAGGGCAGGCCCGCCCAGGCCGGGCCACCATTCAGATCCCACCCAGGTAGAACCACGGCCCCTTCCTGGCTGGTGGAGGTGGAGCAGTCATGTTGGGGATGGGTTTCTGCCTCAAGCAAGAGCAAGTCAGAGGCCTGGGGGCCCGGTCACATCCACAGCCCAGGTCAAAGCTGGCTGGCTGGGATGTGGAGAACCTGGGAAGGGTCCTGCTGCCCGAGGTGGAGCCCATGCTCTCTGGGTATGTCTTTTCCCTCCCGGGTGTCTGAGCTGAACAAGATCCCAGTCTGATCTGGCAGTAGAGGGTCGAGTGGACAGAATGAGGTGTGTTCCTGATCGGGCAGGGCTCTGAGACTTCCAGGCCGGTCAGCTGCTGGTCACTGTCATTGCAGAGCCAGATACCACATACTGAACAGAAGCTGATGAATAAGGACACCAACGCCCCCTCCCCAAGTGAAGGGCTGATGTGCCACTCTTCTGAGGGCCAGCGCAGGCTCCAGGTGGGTCTGGATAATGATGAGTCCCCACCACCATGGCCCAGAAATCAGTGGGGCAAGCCTCCGACACAGACATCACCCAGGGCTCTACCAGGGACCTGCTCGGGGCTGACGGGTAGCTCAGCACACCCGGCTCTGACCTAGAGCACCGTGCCCAACTCGCTGCAAGTCAGGTGGAGGACCAGGAGCCCCCGAAGCAGAGCCCGAAGGTCAGAAAGGCAGGGCTGGTGCATGTGTGTAGGTGAGGGAGGGGTGAGGGCTGGGCCACACAGGGAGGAGTCCCCAGAGGCTACTGTTGGGACCAGAGCAAAGAATGGCCTCAGACCACCTGTCTGGAAAAATTCAGTCACAGAACACATCCTGTGGGCACTTTCTGGGAGGGAGCTGTCTGGAAAGCTCTGGGAAGTTTTCTGTCTTTCAAGAGGCACATGGAAAAGGAGGCAGGTGGATAAATTTTTCCTCTCTCACAGCATAAGCTCTTCCACAAGACTTAAAACTCTCTCCACATCCAATAGTTACAGAGGAGGCAGGGGCAGGGGAAGATGTCAGAGACCAAAAAAAGGACGATCTGGATCCAGCAGGAGACCCCGAGCTCCCTCCTGCCGCTCCTGCAGCTCCTCCTGAACCTGCATCTGCACCTGGACTGCTGGGCAACGGAGAACCAGTTCAGGCATCACCAACACCTGGGGCAAAGCCCCCTCTGCACCCACCCACACCTTCTTCTTCAAAATGATCTCCAATATCCCACTGTCAGTCCCCCCCCCCCAAACTTGACGTCCCTTCCGCTGGAGATGTTTTCGTTTGGTTTTCTTTAGTTTCCTTTGTTTGTTTCACATCATTTATGGCATCCTTTATTTTTCTTTTTAGAGTTTCATGTACTAAAATATAGACTTTTCCCCTTTTAAATTGTGCAATTCAGGAGCATTAGGGGCATTCACACTGTTGTGCGACCATCACTACCATCTAGTTTCACACTATTTCTTTCCTCAAAGTGAAACCATGGATCCAGAGAGCGCACTCCCCTCCCTCCTCACCCAGCCCCTGACAACCCCAAGTCCTCTTTCTCTCTGCCTGTCTTTACCTCTCCTGGGTGTTCCCTTTCAATGAAACTTTATGAAAGTTGGCTTTTTGTGCCTGCCCACATGTTCTCAGCTGGGGCTGGTGATTTTTTTGTTTCCACTTGAAACAGCATTTTTATTATTTTAAGGGGATATCCAGGAGGATTAAAGATGTGATGTACAAAATGAAGCCCTTTTAGTAACTCTGTGCATGATCTCAGGGTAGACACTGCTGTTCCCCCTGTGACACCACAGCCAGAAGACAGAAGGGAGATGCTTAGCTCTTCCTGTGGCAAGAACAAAACCAAACAAATCAAAAAAATTAGAAAAAGCCCAGAAAAACTGCTTGAAACACAAACCGCAACCTGGAAAAAGCATTCCTCATAACCCAAGGTTGGAGAAAGGTTTCCCATCCCTGTAGTCCAAAAATCTTTTGAAACCCAGTGTTCTAAACAGAAACAGAGCAGACATGGGCAGTTCCAATGAGAGGCAATGCAGGTGGCCAGTGTGTGTTAGAGATGCTTGACCTCTCAGGTGAGAACACAGGCAGAGGGAAACACTGCAGAGACAGCACCGGTCACCATCACACTGGCGGGTCTTTAGTCAGGTGACAACCAGCCCTGGTGACAATGTAAGCAGGCAGAGGCTCCAGCAGATCCCCTGGAGGGAAGAGTGAAGGGACGCTCCACTTCAGGAGAACAGGGTGCAGGATGCATCAAAGGGCCACAGATGCATCTCTTCCCCAGAAGTTCTGATCCTTACAGTTCATCCCACTAAAATCCTTACACACCTATTCAAAGATGCCTTTTCAAGGGTGTTCATCACAGCACTGGTTGAAACAGTCGGAATTAAAGAAACACTAATGTTGATGGAGAGGGGATGGGGTCCACTCGTTCTGGTTCATGTGGATGAATGAATGCTGTGCAGTTGGAAAAGCGGGTGCCTGGTCTCAACCCAATGTCAAGGGAGGCCTCAGGGTGGAAGTATGCAGACCCACAGTCTGCATCCAAGGTCCCATCTGCACGACCACATACGTGAGAAATCAGTATAGATGTAAATTGATCTGATTGTGAGTGTGTGAGAGAAAGAGATGGAGAGAGACATACTGAGAGACACAGAGACTGAGACATAAGCACCAAATCATTCATGACAGTCACCTCTGTGTGTGGGAATTACTAATCTCTTCTCTTTTAGGCAATATTTCAATTTTTCGTACTGTGTATTACTCTACTAATTCTAAAAGGAATAAAATCCTATGTTAATGTGACCCATTTATTACTCATCTATGGAGTAATTAAAGTACATTAATCCTATTTTTAAAAGAATTTAAAGCCTTCTCAGGACTCAGTTCCATGTCAGCTCCATGGCAGTAGAGGTTCTCCAGGAGGTCATGTATCTTCTGAATCAGCATCCACAGGAAGTGAGGAATAAGTCCCAGACTTGGACACTGAAGACTACAATACATGAGAGATTCTGTCAAGAGAAATTAAGACCTACATTCACAGAGATTAATCCCATATTCATTGAACAGAAGGCTTCATTCTACTAAGATGACAGTAGTCCATGAATAGATCTAAGGATTCAAAGTATGCCTACCCAAATCCCAGGTGGTGTTTTGCAGGAATTGACAATCAATCTAAAATTCACGTGGAAAATCCAGGGGCTCAGAATACATGAGTGAATCTTGAAAAAGAAGAACAAAGTTCGAGGAATGGAAAGTCAGATGGAACCCACGGTTAATACAAAAGCCCTTTAGCTGAAGATACCTGAGATTCAATAGATGTAGAAGAAAACCTGTCATGGAAGCCAATTCTCTCCTCTCCCTTTGCCCTATTCAGTTAGGTTGATAACAAAGCCTTTTAACTTTCACCATTTAACATGGTAGTTACTTTTCTGGTTGGCTCCTGCGGTGTGTATAAATAAAACGTTTCTCTCTTTCATCTCCTCTTTACTTCTGTGGGCTCTTTGGTAGGGACTCTGGATGATGGGGACCTGTTCTTTTCTCACCTTCTTTAGTGATATCTTTTGTCCGTGGTGAAGTGATTAAAAAAAAGAAAAGTCTCATTGGTTTTGGGTCAGAATTGGAACATGTATACTTTGGAGAACCCCTGGAGGAACAAGGGGGTTCAATACTGCTGGGAGAATTTACTGGTTGTCTTGTCCAAATGCCTAACAAGACGCTATTTGCAAGGGTTTTCTTTTTTTAAAGATTCTTACCCTAAAACAAATACCCTATCTAAACCCCTTGGATGATCAAATAGAAAGAAAAAAGGAGAATCATGTCTGGCCTAAGAACACTTCCTTAACAAAACGGAAGGACAGAATCAGATTCAGAGCAAAAATTAAAATCCATTTATACCATCAACCCTCCCACTCTTTTGTACACTGTCCCCATGTAATCTGCAAGATGGCGCCCTGGAGAAGGCCCTTTGCCCAGAACTCGTACTCATTTTCAGAGCTTGGCCAAGTGGGAGGTTGGTCTCCAGGGCCTGAGAAGGGCTATTTGTGATATCTTCTCTGCTGAGACCCAGCAGACTGAAGGGAACTATGTGCTCTGAGGGAGAGAGAGCACACTGAACCTCTGTGGAGGCATCTCTGAGGTCATCCCAAACTCACACAGCTCTAACCCTGGACACGGGAATTTTTGATTGGCATCTTAGTTGGAAATCTCCTCCTGCATAGAAAGAAGCAGATTCAAGATGCTGCAATTGGATGGGCAGGTCGGCCTCTCGAATTTGTCGATGAGGAGGACACGCAATTCTCTGCAGAAGTAGGAACACCCAACCCTACTCTGCTGACTTCATCTACAGAGAAACAGAGACGCGGCTCTAGGGGGAATTCAACACCCACCAACTCTTCTTACCGACGTCAACGTCCCCACTTTATTCTCCTGTCAGGTCTCTGCACAAAAACTGTGGCTCAGCCCCGGATATCACATACCCATCACCCTGAAGCACTCTGTGTCTGTGTCCAACTCGAGCATTAAGGCCTGTGACCGTTACTGCCAAATCGTGTCCCCATTTCAGCCCGTCTCCCGCCATCATCCCAGCCCAACCGCGGTGTCTCTCTCCAGGTCAGCAGCACTCTTCCCACTGGCTTCCCATCAGCTTACCTTGCCCTGCTTCCATTGCTTATTCCCCATATGTTACCCACAGCTGTCTCATTACACTATGAATAAGATCAAGTTGTTCCGCTTTGCAAAATACTCTCGTGATTTTCCATTGTACTCAGAAGGATATCCAGAGTCCCTACCAAGGCCCTGTGTGATCCGGACCCTCACCCGTCTCTGCAGCCTCAGTTCTCACCGTTCTGCTCCAGCCCATCTTCACCGCCCAGATGGTCCCCACCAGGACAGCTGTGTTTGTAACTCCAAGTCTCGTACTTACACTTCTCCCGGCCTGGGAGGCTTTTCTTGTCTGTTACCTACGTGGCTTATTCTTTTGCTTCATTCAGGACTTTGTTCAAATTATTTTACCCTCAGAGAGGACTTATCTGACCACATTATTTAAAATAGCACGCACATATTTCCTATTCAATCATTTTCTCTCCTAATATGTTTTATGTTTCTTTGTGGAAATTATTAGTACTTGGCAGTACATAATATATTTTTTGCTTACTGGTTTATTGTCTATCTTTCTTACTAGACCTATATTCACGGAATCACAAATAAATATTTTAAGCAGTAACTTTCAAACCACCTTTAAATGAATTCTTTATAAGGTGAGAATTTCAGGGGTTTCCACGGGTTGCTTAGGGGAAAAAAGAGAAAGGATTCAGGTTGAACTAGGTTATTAAGGACCTGGGAGTTGGTTATTTATTTTATTCATAGTAGTGTGTACCTGTTAATCCCAAACTCCTAATCTAGCAAAAGACTGAACTGATTACTATGTATAAAATGTTTTTATTTACTTTTAAATTTGAGTTGTTTGAGATCTCTTTTCTTCTTTGTCCTTTTCCTTTTTTAAAAAAAAAGAATTTTTCTTATTATTTTTTTACATTGAGGTACTGGGAATTGATCCCAGCACGTACTCTACCCCTTCAACTATACCATCCCCTCCAAAGACAGTTAATTTTTCACTTTCACAATACCATACTGAATTAAGAATTTTTTACTCCATTTTCCCTTCAGAGAGTTTATAACGGAGGGAGAGAGAGTCAGAGGAAGCCCTGGGCCATCCCTTCCTTCTCAGCGGGTTACTACACAGCAGAGGAGCTCGGCTCTCGCTAGGCCCAGCTCACCTTTCTGCTCTGAGGGCCGACTCAGGCCACTTCTCTAAACAGAGGCGTGTTAGAAGCAGCAGAAAGCCAACTAGCGAGCAACAATAACAAAACTGAGCCACCTGCAGTTGGGCATCATCTGCTCTGAAACGAACTTCTTAAAGCTCTTCTTCCTATTTGTGGATTGTTTCCAAAATATTCCCAAGGAGATGACTCTCACTCTATTTTTCTGGATTTCTTGGGCCTTCTATGACTTTAATGGCAGGCTTGATTTTCTGCACAACGTCTGCATTGAAGCCAGGCAGAAAACGTGAACAGACCCTGCAGGCCACGGCTGAGGCCTCCGGTCAAAGCATCCTTGTTGTGCAGAGCCTACGTTCATGGGACTATTTTCATGACTGCTGTAATTAGTTCTCATCCAAGTGTCCCACCGAAAATGTTTCTAGATGGAAGGTGGTCTGACGCAGGTGAGCAGTGGGGATGTGGGATGCAGATGGCAGACAGACTGGAAGGAGAGACGGGAAATCTTTCCTCACGCTTCAGTTTGGAAGATTACTGATTTTCATATGGACATTAAACTGGGTCAGGCTGAAGCGCCGTTTGTTCTAAGACGGGGTGATGTACATGTATCCCTTCAACTTCTAAAAAATATGTTGAAGTTGGATGTGACAGCCTAGGGGACAGACAGCTTAGAGTGACACCTACGTTCCAGGATGCCTATGATCTCGGGCTCACAAAGAGGAAAAGAATACACATATTTTGCCTGTGTAGTTCTATGTGAAATTATTTTGACCCTTGCCGGATGGTGTAAGATCAGAGATCATGTAGTCTTTCTTACGTCGCAAAGACGACAATTCTTCTTGATGAGTCAGCAGACTGTTTCTGATGGCCTGGGATCTGTGCCAGACATTAGCTGTCTAGACAAATACCACACAGCCCCCATCCTTCAAGGAGATCACAGTGTGTCGTGGAAGAGACAAATTTAAATAGGTTTTCAAAACAATGTGGTAAGCGTCACTTGGCTTCATGTATATTGTATGTTCAGAGGGGCTCTTGCACTGCCTGGGGCAGGGTTCTAGAAGGTAGGGAAGGTGTCAGAGGAGAAAAGCTTTCTGCACTGACATCTGAAGGATTCCAGCAAATCTCTAGACCAGGAGAGTGCGTGGTGGGGACGGGATTCTCCGCAGCTTGTGTGTCTCGTGCAGAGGTCTGGTCGTGTCTATGAGCCCTTTGCACTTAGGGAAGGAAGGTCAGTGAGGCTAGAGGCTGTGGGGAACTAACGGAAGCTGAGGCTGAAAAAAAGCAACAATTAGGTGATGAGAAGGTGTGACGTTAAATCAGGGAGCGTGGACTTCCTCACATACGCAACGGGGAATTCTTTGGGGTTTTAAGGAGGAGAGTGACACAGATTAGTCATTAAAAGTGAGAAAAGTGGATTGTTCACTCTAAAGAACAGCACTGGGGAGACTAGCGACGGGTGTGAATTAATGCAGTGGGAAGCAAGAAGAAGGGACTTAGTTGGGGGTTATTAAGGAAGAGAATTTTAGTACTGATGGGGGTGAGGGAGTGGAAAAGTAAAGGAAAACTCCCAGATGTATGGCACGGAAAATAGATGGGATAGTGATGCCATTGTTTGAAGAAGTAAACTTAGTTCTGAGCGGGTGTAAATTCAAACACACAGAGCTTGAGATTTTTATGGGCTAATCAAGTGGGAATGTTTACTTGTCAATTATAAGTATATTTCTGGGACTGAAATGAAATGTCCTTGCTGGAAAAGATTTGACAGTTAATCAGTGGACAGAGAGAAGTTGAAGCCACGGGAATAAATGCCACCCACAGACAGTTTACCAAAGAAAAGCGAAGGAGGGCACTTCTGGTTCAGAAAACATGGCAGACCGGAAACTTGAAGACCCACTCACTGCAGACACATAAAAACGTAGGACACAATGCCACCAATCTTTTCTTTTCTTTTTTTTAAAGGCACCTTTATTGTGGTATGATTCCTGTATAGTAAATTACACATATTTCACATGTACTATTTGATGAATTTGATAGATGTCTACACCCAGAATACCATCACCACAATCAAGATAGCTAACATTTCCATAACTCCCCAAGAGGGACACTTTTCCAATTCCCATATTTATCCCTTCCCATCCCCTTCTTTCCCTGGTAACCGTAAGTTTGTTTCTCTATGTCTGTGGGTCAGTTTCTCTTTTGTAGTTAAGTTCATCTGTGTCATTTTTTAGATTACACATATAAGTGATATCATATGGCATTTTTCTCTTTTTCTGGCTTACTTCACTTAGAATGACTATCTCTACATCCATCCATGTTGCTGCAAATGACATTATTTTGTTTTTTTCATGGCTGAGTAGTATTCCTTTGTATAAATATACTACTACATCTTTATCCAGTCAGCTGTCAATGGACATTTGGGTTGTTGCCATGTCCTGGCAATTATAAATAGTGCTGCTTTGAGCATTGAGGTGCATGTGACTTTTTGAATTAGAGTTTTCTTCTGATACATGCCCGGGAGTGGGAAGGCTGAATCATGAGTTAAGTCTATTTTCAGTTTTTAAAGGAAATTCCAGACTTCCGGGCAAGATGGCGGAGTAGAAGGACGCTTGTAAGCCACCCTCTCCCACAAATACACCAAGACCCACATCTACAGACCCACTCAGCCAACCAGAGCACCTGCGGAACTCCAACAGATCATCGCCCTCTTCAAAAGACAAAGACGCCAAAAATCTGGTAGGAGAAAAGGATAAAAGAAAGAACAAAAGGCAAAGCAGCACGGGACGGGTCCCGCGGGGAGGGAGCGGCAAAGGAGGCCTGGCGCTTGCTCGCTGGGTCTCCCCTCTCCAACTGAGAGGCCAGCGGGACGGAGGGGGAGCCTCCGAGGCTCGGATCTGTACAGAGCAGCCCTTGTCTGACAGAACTAAGTTAAACGGGCACAGAGCGTCCCCCCGACACCCAGCCTGAGACACGGGCCAGCAGCGGCGGGCAGGGCCAGGCTGCATAATCTGGGCGGAGGACGGGGGCGGCTGCACGGAGGAAACTCCGGGGGACTGCAAGGGGCTGGGCGCCGGGGCTGTGGGTGTACAGGACAGAACAACCTGGGCCCTCCATAAAACAGCAAGGTTGATGTGCTCTCGGGGGAAGGGTGCATACCCCCATCTCTGAAAACACGCGGAAACTTTTCAGGGGAAGAGGGGAGGGGCCCAGGCAGAGCCGCCATATTCCCCGGCGCTTAACACCCAGGCAGGGGCAGAGACGAAACCTGCGTCCGCACCGAAGGGCTTAGCAGCTTCAAGGGCCAGACTGAGACGGGCCTACAGCCCTGGGCAGATAGGAACCTTCCATTCTGGTACCCCAGAGAACTTGCTCCACAAAGACAAACAAGCAGCTGGGTCTTGGCTCGGAGCAGGGACGAGGCTGCCCCTGGGTCTTCCCCGAGCCCACCCACGGAGCGCGACCAGGGCGGAGCGCCGACCGGGGCGGAGCGCGACCGGGGCGGAGCGCGACCAGGGAGGAGCGCCGGCGCAGAGCGCGCAGCCGCACAGAGCAGCGGAGCTACCGGCGGCACAGGCAGGGGGAGAGCGGCCCCTCGCCTGTCGGGCAGGAACACAACCCCTGACCGAGGTGCTGGGAAGGGGCACGACCCGTCCTCCTGCCTGGCCAGTCTGCAACATCTGTCTGCGGCATCCAGAGGGGCAGTGACCCGCCCGCCCGCAGCAGAGGAGAGCTGCATCTGACCCCGTGTTAGGAGGAGGCGCGATCTGCTTGCCGACAGGTGCTGGGAGCAGCACAGAAGAGGGCGCCAACGGAGGGCCTATGAAAACAAGCTGAGCTTCCAAAACAGGACAAGACAGAAGGACATCACATTAAAAGCACACACACTCCAGGAGAACACCAACAACCCCCTATTTTTGTTTTGTTTTGTTTTTTTTTTTTGTTTTGTTTTGTTTTTTTGTTTTTTTGTTTTTGTTTTTGTTTTTTTAATCTGTTTTTACCTCTTCTATTTTCAATTACTCTCTTAATTTTTACTTCTTAATTCATTTCTATTTCTCTTAGGTTTTGATGTCCTGTTATTGATTAGACACAGGCTTCAAACACATATATTCATCTCCCCACCCCCTTTTTTTTTAAAGGTTTTAAAAGGACGTCTCCACCTGATTAATACTCTGCTTCAACTCGATCTTCTATTATTCATTATACATTGTTTTCAAACCCTCTTTCTCCCTTCTTTTAAAACTCTTTTTCTCTCTCTCTCTTATTTTTTTCTCTTTTTTTGTTTTTTCTTTTTTCTTTTTTTTCCTAAGTTCTATTCCTAAATACGCATTAGATAGATAAAATCCTTAAGATCCAAAATAGACAACTGATACTCCATAAACCACAGTGCCAGAGAGGTATGAGCAAGACGAAGAAGCAGAGAAACCTTTCCCAATTAAAAGAACAAGAGGAATCCCCTGAAAGAAAGCTCAATGAAATAGACATCGATAGCCTACTAGATCAAGATTTCAAAAAAAGAGTGATCAAATTGCTGAAGGAATTAAAAGAGATAATGCTTAGAGAAATAAAATATGTCAAAAATGAAATTGAAGCTATAAAGAAGAGCCAAGCAAAATGGGAAAACTCATTGACAGAGATGAGGAATGATCTAACAGCTGTGCAAAGCCGACTAGTTAATGCAGAGGAACGAATTAGTGATCTAGAAGAAAGGGCAACAGAAAGCACCCATTCACAAGAACTACAAGATAAGCAAATAAAAAATAATGACAATAGCATAAGGGACCTATGGGATAATATAAAGCGTCCCAATCTTCACATAATAGGGGTCCCAGAAGGGGAAGAAGGATCAAAGGGAATTGAAAAGGTTTTTGAAGAAATCATGACTGAAAACTTCCCAAACTTAAAGAAGGAATCAGATATACAAGTACAGGAAGCTCAGAGGGTCCCAAACAGGAAGAACTCAAATAGACCCACAGCAAGACATATCATAATCAAGATGGCCAACGCCAAGGATAAAGAAATGATTCTAAAGGCAGCAAGAGAAAAGCAAAGAGTGAACTACAAGGGAACCCCCATAAGGCTCTCAGCTGATTTCTCTACACAAACACTACAGGCCAGAAGGGAGTGGCAAGATATATACAAAGCCCTGAATGAAAAAATGATGCAGCCTAGGATACTTTATCCAGTAAGGCTATCCTTTAGGATAGAAGGAGAAATAAAGAGTTTCACAGACAAAAAAAAGCTGCAGGAGTTTAGCAACACTAAACCCAGGCTAAAAGAAATATTGAAAGGGCTATTCCAAATAGAAAAGCAGCAGGATGCTACAGAAATGAGAAACGTACAACTGGAAAGGTGATAACTCATGAATTACAAATAAAGAAAACACGAAATTATAAAAGAAGACATACAAATCACTGAGAGTGGGAGAGGGAGGCAGGGAAATATAGAATTTTTTTTCTTTCTTTTTTAAATTTTCTTAACAGTAGGATGGGTTTGAGATCATGTTATTATCAGTTTATTAAAAACGGGTATAGGTTAATAGATTTAGAAAAAAGGGTAACCACAAGTCAAAAATTTACAAGGGAGTCACAAAAATTAAATAAAATCCATGATAATACAAAGGAAAATTACCAAACCACAAAAGGAAGAAGAAAGGAACAAAGAGGATATACCAATTCAACTGCAAAGATAAGTTCAAAATAGCAATAAACACACATCTATCATTAAGTACTGTAAATGTTAATGGACTAAATGCTCCAGTCAAAAGACATAGAGTGGCAGAGTGGATAATAAAGCAACAACCTTCAATATGATGCATACAAGAGACCCACTTTAGGGAGAAGGACACATTTAGATTGAGAGTGAAAGGATGGAAAAGGATATTCCATGCAAATGGAAAAGCCAAAAAAGCAGGTGTTGCAGTACTGATTTCAGACAAAATAGACTTTAAAACAAAGGCCATAAAGAAAGATAAAGAAGGACATTTTATAATGATTAAAGGAGTGATACAAGATGAAGATATTACACTCGTTAATATATATGCACCCAATATAGGAGCACCTAAGTACATACAAGAATTACTAACAGAGATAAAGGGGGATATTGATGGGAATACAATCATAGTTGGAGATTTTAACACTGCATTAACATCACTACACAGATCTTCCAGACAGAAAATAAACAAGGCAACAGAGAAATTAAATACTACAATAGAAAAACTAGATTTGGTGGATATTTTCAGAGCTTTACACCCCCCAAAAATAGAATATACATTCTTTTCAAGTGCACATGGAACATTTTCCAGGATCGATCATGTACTTGGACACAAAAGAAACCTCAACAAATTTAAGAAGATAGAAATTATCTCAAGCATCTTTACTGACCACAATGCCATGAAACTGGAAATCAACAACAGAGAAACAAAGGACAAAAAAAGAAAAGCATGGAGATTAAACAATATGTTATTGAAAAAACAATGGATCAATGAGGAAATCAAAGCTGAAATTAAAAAATACCTTGAGACAAATGATAATGAAAGCACAACCACTCAAAACATATGGGACACAGCAAAGGCAGTGCTAAGAGGGAAGTTTATAGCGATACAGGCCTTAATTAAAAAAGAAGAAAAATATCAAATAAACAAGATAACCCACCACCTGAATCAATTAGAAAAAGAAGAACAAAAAGCCCCAAAAAGCAGCAGAAGGAAGGAAATTATAAAGATCAGAGAGGAATTAAATACAATAGAGATTAACAAGACCATAGAAAAAATCAACCAAACCAAAAGTTGGTTTTTTGAAAAAGCAAATAAAATCGACAAACCTCTGGCCAAACTCACAAAGAAGAAAAAAGAGAGAGCACAAATTAGCAAAATAAGAAAGGAAAATGGAGAAATTACAACAAACAAAATAGAAATACAGAATATCATACGAGAATATTATGAAAAACTATATGGAAACAAACTGGATAACCTAGAGGAGATGGACAAGTTTCTGGAAACATACTGTCCACCAAAACTGAATCAAGAAGAAACTGAACACTTGAACAACCCGATCACTAGAAAGGAAATAGAAATAGCAATTAAAAACCTCCCTACAAATAAAAGTCCAGGACCGGACGGTTTCACCGGGGAATTCTACCAAACATACAAAGAAGAACTCATACCAGTCCTTCTCAAACTCTTCCAGACGATTGAAAAGGAGGGAATACTCCCAAACTCTTTCTATGAAGCCACCAACACCCTGATACCAAAACCAGGCAAAGACACTACAAAAAAAGAGAATTATAGGCCCATATCACTGATGAACATAGACGCCAAAATCCTCACCAAAATTTTAGCAAATAGAATCCAACAACACATAAAAAAGATTATACATCATGACCAAGTGGGGTTCATCCCAGGGACACAAGGCTGGTTCAACATACGCAAATCAATCAATGTAATACATCACATCAACAAGAGAAAGGACAAAAACCACATGATCATCTCAATCGATGCAGAAAAAGCATTTGATAAAATTCAACACCCATTTATGATAAAAACTCTCACCAAAGTGGGTATAGAGGGAACATATCTCAACATAATAAAAGCTATATATGACAAACCTATAGCCAGCATAGTTCTCAACGGTGAAAAACTCAAAAGCTTCCCACTAAAATCTGGGACAAGACAAGGATGCCCACTATCACCACTCCTATTCAATATAGTCCTGGAAGTCCTAGCCACAGCAATCAGGCAAGAGAAAGAAATAAAAGGGATCCAAATTGGAAAAGAAGAAGTAAAAGTGTCATTATATGCTGACGACATGTTACTATATATAGAAAACCCTAAAAGGTCCACAAAAAAGCTACTAGAGCTGATCGAAGAATTCAGCAAGGTAGCAGGTTACAAAATTAATGTTCAAAAATCAGTTGCCTTTCTTTACACTAACGATAAATCAACAGAAAAAGAAAGTAAAGAAACAATCCCCTTTAAAATAGCACCCAAAGTAATAAAATATCTGGGAATAAATCTAACCAAGGAGGTGAAAGAATTATACACAGAAAACTATAGACCATTGATGAAGGAAATTAAAGAAGACTTTAAAAAATGGAAAGATATTCCATGCTCTTGGATTGGAAGAATCAATATTGTTAAAATGGTCACACTGCCCAAGGCAATCTACAGATTTAATGCAATCCCTATCCAATTACCCAGGACATATTTCACAGAACTAGAACAAATCATAATAAAATTTATATGGAACCATCAAAGACCTAGAATTGCTAAAGCATTACTGAAGAGAAAGAATGAGGCTGGAGGAATAACTCTCCCAGACTTCAGACAATACTATAGAGCTACAGTCATCAAGAGAGCATGGTATTGGTACCAAAACAGACATATAGACCAATGGAACAGAATAGAGAGCCCGGAAATGAACCCACAAATCTTTGGTCAACTCATCTTCGACAAAGGAGGCAAGAATATACAATGGAATAAAGACAGTCTCTTCAGTAAATGGTGTTGGGAAAACTGGACAGCAGCATGTAAAACAATGAAGCTAGAACACACCCTTACACCATATACAAAAATCAACTCAAAATGGATTAAAGACTTAAACATAAGACAAGATACAATAAACCTCCTAGAGGAAAACATAGGCAAAACATTATCTGACATACATTTCAAAAATTTTCTCCTAGAAGAAATAGAAGCAAGAATAAACAAATGGGACCTAATGAAACTTACAAGCTTCTGCAGAGCAAAGGAAACCAGAGATAAAACAAGAAGAAAACCTACGGAATGGGAGAAAATTTTTGCAAGCGAAACCGACAAAGGCTTGATCTCCAAAATATATAAGCAGCTCATACGACTCAATAAGAAAAAAGTAAACAGCCCAATCCAAAAATGGGCAGAAGACCTAAACAAGCAATTTGCCAAGGAAGACATACAAATGATCAAAAAACACATGAAAAAATGTTCAATATCACTAATTATCAGAGAAATGCAAATCAAAACTACAATGAGGTATCACCTCACACCAGTCAGAATGGCCGTCATTCAAAAATCCAAAAATGACAAATGCTGGAGAGGCTGTGGAGAAAGGGGAACCCTCCTACACTGCTGGTGGGAATGCAGTTTGGTGCAGCCACTATGGAAAACATTGTGGAGATTCCTCAAAAGACTAGGAATAGACTTACCATATGACCCAGGAATCCCACTCCTGGGCTTGTACCCAGAAGGAAATCTACTTCAGGATGACACCTGCACCCCAATGTTCATAGCAGCACTATTTACAATAGCCAAAACATGGAAACAACCTAAATGTCCATCAACAGGTGACTGGATAAAGAAGATGTGGTATATTTATACAATGGAATACTACTCAGCCATAAAAACCGACAACATAATGCCATTTGCAGCAACATGGATGCTCCTAGAGAATGTCATTCTAAGTGAAGTAAGCCAGAAAGAGAAAGAAAAATACCATATGAGATCGCTCATATGTGGAATCTAAAAAACAAAAACAAACAAACAAACAAAAACAAAGCATAAATACAGGACAGAAATGGACTGATGGACAGAGAATACAGACTTGTGGTTACTGGGGTGGGGGGCGGGGTAGAGGGTGGGAAGGGATAGACTGGGATTTCAAAATTGTAGAACAGATAAACAAGATTACACTGTATAGCACAGGGAAATATACACAAAATGTTATGATAAATCACAGAGAAAAAAATGTGACAATGAGTGTGTATTTGTCCATGTATGACTGAAAAATTGTACTGAACGCTGGAATTTGACACAACACTGTAAAATGATTATGAATCAATAAAAATGTTAAAAAAAAAATAAAGGAAATTCCACACTGTCTTCTCTAGTGACAATGCAGCCCGTTTTGTGAAAGCAGAGCCGTGCTCAGAAAGTAATGGGTATTTCTAGGGGCCAGACATGAAGCGCAGTGAGTGTGGCCTGTTCAAGAATCAGAGGGCAGTCTGCCAGGGCTGGAGGAGAGTGACAAGGGAAGTGTGGTAGAGGTAGGTTTCAGACCACGTGGGGACCTGACAGGCTGGGATAAGGAGCCTGGACTTGCAGTCATCCCTTGGTAACTATGGGGCACTGGTTCCAGGACTCCCCTCAGACGTCAACATCCATGGATGCTGACACCTCTTGTATAAAATGGCATAGGACTTGCATGGAACTTATGTGCACCCTCCCATGTACTTTTTATATATATATATACAAACATTTTTTATTGAGTTATAGTCATTTTACAATGTTGCATCAAATTCCAGCTTAGAGCACAATTTTTCAGTTATACATGAATATACACGTACATTCGTTGTCACATTCTCTTTTGCTGTGTCCTCCTGTGTACTTTAAATCATCTCTAGATTACTCACGGTATCTAATACCACATGAATGCTATGTAAGTAGTTGTCATTGTATGGCAAATTCAAGTGTTGCTTTTGGAAACTTTCTGTTTTTTCACGAATATTTTCAAACCACAGTTAGTTGAATCTGCTGGATAGGGAGCCCCTAGATACGGAGAACCCCCAAGCTCTTCCTTTCCACCTCCTAAATTTCCACTGCAAGCACTGAAGGGGTCCAAACATAGAAGAGAGCCATCTAACTGCTGGAAACGCTGAGGAATTCCTTCAGCTTTTGTAGCTCAGGAGAGAAGGTATAGGGACAACTAGTGGGAAAGGAGGGCCTGCCTGGAGAGGAAGGAGGAAGGACCGCATTGGAAGCCAGCTCGTACCCTTACTGGAGCTAGCTGATAGCAGTGAGGGACGCTGAGGAACTGAAGACACGTCACGTGGGGGGCAATCCTGGCCACCATGTGCAGGGTTCGCATAGCTGGGACCCAGTTTGCAAGATCAAAATTACAAGGGGGGAGAGGGGCTGCCTCAGTCCCGGGATCCTGACAACGGCCACAGCGCCGTGACCCCAGCTAATGCGGCTCCCCTAGTAAGCCAGAAAAAGGAAACTCTGAGCCAAGACATTGCAGATTCCACCGCAGCCACACGGATAACTAGATCTCAAAGCTGACAAAGTTTAACAACCAGAAACAGGAATCTTTCCTTTTCTCTTCATTTGGACCTTTGGACCGGGAGCCACACATCTCTGACGGGAACCATCTTTAATCCAATAGAGAGCTCACTTTTTCAGGAATAAGCATGGAGAAAAAGAGTGGGCTGATGGTTTAAAGTGGAAGTCAAAGCGGAAGCCCATCTGAGAAATGGTAAAAACATGTTTCTCAATGAATCCGAGTTATGGCAAAAAGAAGGAGGAAGGTTAAGGAAATCTCTATCCACCAGACAAGACTAGCCAGTCATAAAAAGACAGCACTTTAAATCAAGAAAACTTTTTTGCTTTTTTGGTGATGAAAAACAATGCCATATTTTAAAACAAGGCTTGGGCCATCAACAACAGGCTGAGAGTTGTTGAGGAGAACATAAAGCTGCATATAGACATGAAAGTGTTCCAATTCCACTGTTCGAAAAAACTTAACCTATCATGTGTCCAGTTGATTTGAAAATACCGATAAGTAAATAACTCAAAAGTGGGAAAGACATGGTATTAAATAGTGGTAGTGAGCAATGAAATCTAAGAAGTTTATACCTATATTTTCATTGTTAATATAACAAACTGAAAGCAACTGTCTAAAAAGTAGTAACTGGAGGACACACACAAACACACACACACACAAACGCACACACACACAATCTGGAACAGCAGAGAGGTAAAATATGCTAAATTTATCATTATTGAGGAACAGGATCTAATAGATTATTTCATTTTTGATAGTGTTATAGGAATACTGGTCCAATTACATGTAAAGTTATGAACTTAGAGATGATTTATAAAAATTTAGAGAGAATTTTCATTAAAAGGCAATATAGCTTCCAAATCATTGAAGAGAAAATAAACAATAAAAAAATTAATCAATCCAGCTAATATGGAGTAACAGAGACCATATTCACCATCCTAAAATAAACCACAAAATGGATACAATACATGAAGCAATGATTTTTAAGAGATGTGAAAACGATCATCCGCTAGGACCCTGTCCTGCCACCCACACATACCAAGGCTGCTTGGCTTCCTACTGCCATCACCAACAATGTCCACCAAGAGGCGACAATTCATTCCTCTGCTCCTACTGCAGGGCCAGTCCTGAGCAGTCCTTTTCCAGGTTTTGGCAGGCACCTCCCAGAAGTGCTCTCGTGGGCCTTGGTCCCTTTTGGCCACCAGCAAAGGGATCAAGGATGAGCAGTAAGCCTCCTTACTCATCCAAGACCCAGGAACCTATCTGATTTCTGAGCAGGGCTTCACTCTTGTCTGCTGTCTGGTACTCTCTGCCCGGCTTCCGGAGTCCCCGGCTTGGGCAGCCTGCATGCTGGCCGCAGCCCATTAGAATCTGTTCCCCCGCCAAGAGGCCATGCGTGATCGTGAGCAGGGCTCCAGGCCTCTGGAGCAGCGTGGCTTGGACTGCGTCCTGGCCCTGGGCGCGCGAGCTCCATGCCCTTGGTTGAGTCAGTTAACATCTCTAAGCTAAGTTTCCTCATCAGTAAAATGAAGACATATCAATATGGAAAAAATAATTCAGAATCAGGGGGCAATAAGTTTCTGGTGACTGAAGATTTTTTTAATATTGAAATATACAGTGAAAGACATCATACAAATTTTACGACTTCAGAATTCTAAAGGACAGCTTCTACTGTTAAAACTAATGCATGCATGTACACACACGTGCAGACACACTGACTCTGCTCTACATACATCCCTACACACACACGTACATGGACTCATGTACCACACACACACATACCATGCACATAACCACACACGTCCTCAGGCGCACACACACACAGCATACACACAACCACATACATCCCCAGGCGCGCGCGCGCACATCCACACACACACTCACAGTCATGTACCACACAATTCCCCAGGTGCGTGCGTGCACACTCACACGTCATACACACCTTTGGCGTTATTCTAAATCAATTTACAATTGAGGGTCTCAGTGTCCATTGTTTTATCCCCTCAGATGATCCTGACTTCGGAGCGTGAAGCAGGAGCCCCTCCTCTCTGGAGACGGTCTTTGCCACTCCAGAGAGCCAACATAAATGCTCTGGACCTTTGGAAGTGCAGTTCCAGAGCATACCTGGGAGCTCACATCCTATATATCTAAACATTTTAAGTGCAGTAGGTTCTAAAGTCCTGCCTTTACAAATATACATTCATTATAAGGGGGAAGGCCAGGTTCAAAATTAGAATTCCCAGACTCAGGGGAGTCCTGCAAAGAAAGTGAGCGTGTGGGGAGAGCTGATTCCCAGACTCTGATCACTAGCCTGACCCTTTTCTTCCCAATGCTGGGTCCATCCCTTGCAATAAGGGGCCTTGGATGTGCACAGGGGGACACTCAGACTTCACGTCCGGGCTCTGCCTATAACCTCCAGGTAAACAGCTGCCCTTTGGCCTCTCTGTGAGTCCTGGAAATCTGAACTCCGGGGAGAGGCGGTGCAGGCACTAGAAATGGGTCAGGGGCTGCTGAGGCAGGGCATTCAGGGTCCTGGGTTTCTAGAGCACGGGATGGAGCCAATGACCATGCCCCCTTGGCCCTGCTGACTCCACCCGATGGAGGGCGTGGCCAGAGGAAGTGTCAGGGCCAGGGGGACCCTCTGCAGTGCAGGACCCAGGTCAGTGGGCCCCCTTGCCGGGGTCTAAGGCGAGAAGCCCTAAGGAAAGGTCTGAGGAGGCTGTAAGGTATTTTCATTCACATTAATTAAAAAAAAACAAAAGCTTACCACAGGTGTGCGTGAGAAGGGTTTTGTTATAACAAGGGAAGGCACTTGCCAAGGTCTGGCCATAGAGGGCTGGTGGGTTTGCCAGGTTGATGAGGAACCGAGAGGCCGTTAACATCCCCTGGGTCTAAACACTGCCTGAATTCCTCCAGGTGACACTTAAATGCAGTGAGTCATGGAACCCTCTCAAGTTGTTAAAATATTCATGGTGAGCCATTCAACTCTCTCCTCATTCTTGGCTACGAAAGCATGAAAAACACAGGTGGGAATCTCATTAGCTTGTCGGTTGGTTCACTGTCCATCTGGCGCCCCCTCTTGTAGGAGCCTTTATCACATCACCCGGGGCTGACCCATCTCAGAATTACAGCTGATTTTCCACAGGTGGCATCACTTGCTGGTGACACGGAGGCATTTTAGCCACCTCCCAAACACTGAGGCTTCTCCTGGGAGGAGCCTGCAGATCCCCAGTCCAGCCTCTGCACAATGATGCTCCTCAGTGTCACTCCCGGCTTGCTGCCCTAGCCTCTAACTCTGGCCAGAACCTCGCTGGATTGTCGATAAATGTCACCCATGCACCACGTCTAAGCTTGGGGTCCAGATGTGACCATGGTTCTTATTTTCTTCCCATCGATGGATTGTTTGATCTTCTTGTAATTGTGTTGGCAGGAAGGCCAGTACCGCCCTCTTGAGGCCTCCCCGATCCGCCTCTGTCTATAACTGTCCTGGCGCCCCAGGGGATCGGGTCTGAAGCCTGGCAGTCAGACAGGAGGATGACAGCTGGAGAGACAGGAATCCACTCCTGCTGTGGCTTCTGCTGAGGCTCGATGTGGCCATACAAACGGATCCCACAGGCCCTGACGTCACTTGACTCGCTGCAGGGATGCTCCCACACTGCCCCATTCCCCCGAGAGACCGAGGGCTTTCTGCTTGTTCCCGAAGGCCCCATCCCCGAGGGGGCACTGGGTCCAGTGGAGCTTCCAGCATGGTTCCCCGCCAGCCCTTAGGGCTTTGGTGGGGCCTGGAACATCAACTACGCTCCCCTTAGGGGCCCGTTTATCCTTTCCAGCCAACAGACCTAGGTCATAAGCACTTTAACTCCCCTGAGGGTGTTTTCCTCACTTCAGGGGCAGTGAGGACTGGGTTTCTTCACACTCCAAGTGCCCCCAGTCTGGATGCAGACAGTCTGGCTCTCCCCCAAGTCCTGCAGGTCCCGGCCACACCTGCTGCTGGTCACTGAGTCTGTGCTGTGTTCTCTTCCAGGACAAGAGGTGCACTCTGCCCCCCACCCCGCCCCCACCAGCGGTGGCAGAGGCGGCGGACAGGCAGGTGAGCTGGGGCCTGAGACTGTGCCCGCAAATCAGCGCCCCAGAGGCCGCTGGTGACTAGAGGGACCACGGGGCAGAAGGTAGCATGGGAAGGGAGGAGGAGGAAGGTTCAAGATAAGGAGATGTAAGGGGGAACGGATAGCAATGTGAGGACCTCGACCATGAAAGGGAAGAGACAAGACAGAGACAGCTGGAGCGGTGTCGGCGTTAAAAGTTGCGGGCTTTTTTTTTTTTAATTTTATTAATTACCAATATATATTGACAGATTTCTTATTTTATTAAAGATTATGTGCCATGTCATACAACAGGATATAGTTATTATTATATTATTATATAAATATGTTATTATTTATTAAATAATACATAATAGAAAATATACTTGCATATTATGTTCTGTTTATTAGCAGATAGTATATAATACATATGTAGGTGTTTATATACATAATATATCATTCATGCATCTATATAATATATAACCCATAACAAATAATGTAAGACTATGATTAATATATAATATAACAAGATTACATAACAATAATGATGTAATATTACCCATTGTATGTTTTGGTTCATGACACATTCTCATCATAGGTGCCTGTCAGAGGTATTTATGTATTAAAATTAATATTATAAGACACATTTATGAACATATCACCCAGCATCATAACAGGAATATTGACAGTGACATACTGTGTCCTCTTTCCCTATCCTGCACTTGGCCTCTTCTCACAGGAAGTAACCAGCATCCTGAATCCTGGCTTACCCTTCTCTTGTGTTATTTTCACACACACAATATTTAAGATCAGTTAAAACAAATGAACTGCAGGTACATGCAACGAAATGGATGAATCATACACTCTATGTTAAACTGAAAAAGTAAGCCCTAGAAGGTAGCCTACAGTGTGCTATGCTTTTAACTTTGTATATATATGTCAACTAAACTCACTAAATTAAGAACAACTACAGCTAGAGTGCAGGTGGGAGAAGGACAGATGAAAGGTGAGGTGAGCAGATTTGCTGCAGGTGAGCGAGTTTCTTTCCAGTAACATGTCATTCTCTCCAAAGCAGGAGGCAAGGCCATCTGCTGGGAGTCAGGGAAGAGACAGAGGGAAGCTTAGACGTGTGCAGAGAGCAGAGAATGTTGACACCACTGAGTGGTAAGTGGGGAAATGTGCTCACAAGAGAAATCCTGGAGGATTGCCTGGCAGTGGCAACATGGTGGGCATTGATTTGTAGTCTTAGAAATCTGTGCTGGGAGAGCCTGCTGCCTGCAGGCTCAGAACAAATAGAACTGGGTGAAGCGAGATGGAAGTCGTCCTGGTGAGGAACTGAAAAGATCAAGGGTCAAGGGGGTTTTGTTTGTCATAAAGAGAGTGCTGACTGTGGATGCAGAGCTGGAAGGTGGGGAAGTGGAAGTAAGAGGAACGTGGACAGGCAGGAAAGCAGAGGAGTCAGTGCTTGATGCCCCAGTGAGGGTGAAGGAGGGCCAGGGAGGCTGGTGGAGAAGCAGCTGGACGGCTAGAGGTGGGCACTTAAAGGAGACAGGCTGGACCTGGGTGGAGACACGCCCGGGTATGAGCCCGGGGGTAGGATGAATGGGGGGTGGCTGGCTCAGGCTGACGGAGAAGAAGACCCTAAAATGACCATACTGGTTGGTGGAGGGAGAATGAACTTTGACATCTTGATGGTAGGAGGTGAGGCAATACAGAGCTGGTGGTCCAGGTGCTCCTGACTGAGGCAGATGAGCAGGGAGGCCAGGGTGGCAGACACTGCTAGGAAAGGATCTGGGTTTTCCAGGTGCTCCCAAGAGAGGAGGAGCAATGATCTGAAGGTGGAAAGTGAGCACAAGGAGGTCAACCCAGGCTCCTGATCAAATGGGGGGGTGTGAGGGGGCAAAGCGTCAACTCCAGAGATGGTTACCCAGGAAGCAGGGACCACGGGTGAAGTGAGGGGACACTCAGAGAAGAGAGGGAGAAAAGTCTTCTGGGTGTATGGGGAAGAGAGGCCCCAGGACAAAGGAGCACAGAGGCACAGTGATGAGGATGGTCTGGCTCTATGGTGACACTGAAGGGATGGCTGGATCTTTGTCCTGAGGGCTTAGCTTGGGGGGACTACTGGCCTCATGAGGACTCCCCTCTCAGCAGCCAGGAAAGACTCTCCCGCTCCTGAGAGCTGTGTGGCCACCACTGTTCCCGGAGGGCCTCTGCCTCCATCTTCTCTTATCAGACTTTTCTGCCCAGCCCCCGACTGCCAGCGAGGGAGCCTGGGCCTCGCAGCTGCTTTCCGTGGAGGGACACAAGCTCCCTGGAGAAGCAGGCTGATCTTACTTTTCTCCGTAAACCAGAGCCTAGCAAAGCGCCAGCCCATGCGTGAGCCATGTAGGGGCTCGGATACTTACTAAACTAACTCAAAGCAGTAGAATAGCAGAGCTGGAGGAAGTGACCACTGAGCTCACAGAGTTCACTGCCCACACCCCCATTTGACAGATGAGGAGTCAGAGACCAAGCAGTGAAGCAGCCTTGGCCAAGGTCACGCTGCTCTTAAATGCTGGCCTGTGTCAGGCATGCCAAGTGATGAGCTGCAGTGAAGGGGCTGAGAGAGGGCTCTGGGGCCAGACAGCTTGGGTTCAAGTCCCAGCTCTGCCATTATTAGCCGTGTGATTAATGAATGTCCTTACCTTTAAAGTGGAACTCATAGTGGTGTCAACTCATTGGGTTGTCGTGAACACAGCGTTCCTGGAACAGCAGGACAGAGTTCTGTAGGGTTTGCTATTGCTTTGGTTACTATTATTATCACCAAGTGAACCCTGAAATAAAGAACAAAGGCAGCAAGAATTTTTATTTTAAAGGATTTTAAAATCCTCTGATGAAAGTTTCATTTCATCTATTCAAGTTTGCCTTTGACCCTTACTAACAACTACACAATGGATGACTTTTGAGGCAATCTTGCTTCATGTCTTTAATTCTCACTAACGACACAGGCTATTTAACAGGCAGCAGTTTCTTTTCCAGGAAGAGGGACAAAAAGTTAAAAATGACTCAGTGCCTCTCGGTCTCCAGTGAGTTGGTTGTGACCTGTCAACCCAGCTTTGGGGAAGTGCCCGCTCCCCCTGGGCTCGCTAAGCTGCCCCCCGGACTCCAGGGGGCGCTGTACCCCCACATGAATCCAGTCTCTTGGTTCCTATCTTGCTTCAGATCCCTCAAGGACTGCCTATGCCCCAGGGCCCCTTCTGCCCCACCAGCCTTGGCTGCTGGACTCCAGGACACTATCCTGGGTCTCATCCATCCTCTGTTCCTACGCCCGCCCCACTACTCTACATTTTGTCCTTCAAGTGTGGGCTCCTGTGGCTCGCCACACAGCAGGGGTCTCCCTGTCCTCCACCTAGGGTAACTGCATTGTCCTGCAAGGTGCCTAGCGAACCCGTGTGGAGGCAGGAAAAATACAGAACAACAGGTGCTCAGAGGGGCTGCCTTTCCCACTGCAGGGGCCCTAAAGGGCTTCCTTCCGGCTGGTTATTCACAGGCGCTGAAGCTGTGGAATCTCGATCTCACCAATCTAAAGGACATCATCACTAATTACAAAAGCAATCATTTCTTCAGTAGCAAATGGAGAAAAGACTTTGTGTTCCCACCTCCAACTTTTTCCCCCTACCTTCAGATGTTTCTCATCTCTGGGCAAGGGTAGAAAGAAACGCACAGAATATTATTTTTCAATGTTTTTTCCCACTCTGAAGATTGCTTTCCCAGAACCGATGAAGGCTAGAATGGTTTAGCTTTCCTGGACTGAGTATTCAGAGGCCTAGGGGGGGAGGAGGGAGGTGAGATAACTCAGCAATATTGAACCTAACAGAGACATTAAAAGGTTCTATTCTAAACAGAAAGGAAGCAGGATGCTATAGAAACAGGAAAACCAGAGTTGGAAATGCAATAACGAGTTACAAGAGAATAAACATAAAGATGTAAAAATGAAAAAGGACATCAAAATAAAAAAAGGTGGGAATGGGAGAGGGGGGCAAGAAAATATAGATTTTTTTCTTTCTTTTTTTTCTTTGTTATTCTTAGGATGTGTTGGAGCCTACGTGATTATCAGTCTAAAGGAAATAGATATAGTAATGGGTTGATATATTTGAAGAATAAGGTAACCACAAATCAAAAACATACAATAGAATCGCAAAAAAAACAAAAAGAAACAAACTCAAAATGGCTTAAAGACTTAAATATTAGACAAGACAGTATAAACTTCTCACAAGAAAACATAGGCAAAACATTATTTGACATACATCTCAGCAATGTTTTCCGAGGGAAATCTAAGCAACCCAAGCAACAGAAATAAAAGCCAAAATAAATAAATGAGACCTAATTAAACTTATAAACTTTTGCACAGCAATAGAAACCATAAGTAAAACAAAAAGACAAACTACGGAATGGGAGAAAATATTTGCAAATGATGAGACTGACCATGTCTTAATTTCTAGACTATATAAATAGTTCATACAACTTAATAAGAAAAAAATAAACAACCAAATCCAAAAATGGGCAGAACAACTAAAGAAGCAATTCTCCAATGAAGACACACAAATGGCCAATAGGCATATAAAAAAATGCTCAATATCGCTCAATTATCAGAGAAATGCAGCTCCAAACTACAATGTTATCATCTCACACCTGTCAGAATGGCCATCATTCAAAAGTCCACAAGCCATAAATGCCAGAGAGGCTGTGAAGAAAAGGAAACCCTCCTACACTGTTGGTGGGAATGTAGTTTGGTGCAGCCACTGTGGAAAACAGTATGGAGATTCCTCAAAAGGCAAAAAAAAAAAAGAAAAAAGAAAAAGACTTATCACCTAATCCAGCAGTCCCACTCCTGGGCATATATCCAGAGGGAACCTTAATTCCAAAAGATACCCGCACCCCAATGTTCACAGAAGCACTGTTTACAGTGGCCAAGACATAGAAGCAAACTAAACGTCCACTGACAGATGACTGGACAAAGATATGGTATTTAGATATAACAGAGTATTACTCAGTTGTAACAAAGAAGGAAATAAGGCCATTTACAGCAAGTTAGTTGGAACTGGAGATTATCTCACTAAGTGAAATAAGTCAGACAAAGACAAGTATCATATGATATCATTTAAATGTGGAATTTTAAAAAAATGATACAAATGAACTTATTTATAAAACAAAAACAGACTCACAGACTTATAAAACAAACTTAGGAGTTTGGGATTAACAGATACAAATTACTATATGTAAAACAGACAAACGACAAGGATTCACTGTAGAACACAGGGAACAATATTCAGTATCTTGCAACCTATAATGGAAAAGAACCTGAAAAAGAATAGACTATGTATATGTACAACTGAATCACTATGCTGTATACCTGAAACTAACAAAACATTGTAAATCAACCACATTTCAATTTAAAAAAATTGATAAGCTCTAAATAGCTTTATTCAAAGAAAATCTTGAACTGTTCCCTCTTACAAAACTTAAAATGGGTAGTTTGAGCAGGACCAAATTATACTGGCTGGGCAGTTACATATCTTCTCCAGCACGTGGCCTATGCTACACACACATCGTGTTTTCCTACAGGTAAGAACAGCCCTGACTGCACAGGGAGCGAGTCCTTCTGGGACAAGGCCTATGTGGCAGTGTCCTCCTTGTCACTACTCCATCTCACTAGGAGGCCAGGTTTTTCAGAGGTGAGGGGACATAGAGCTCCTACACTTCAAATTGACTTCCCGAAAAAACTATGGAAAAACCAAATTCACCTGCAGTGTGGGAAACTTGAGCAGGGCCCCTAAGCAGACCGACAAGCCCAAAGTAAGATGGCCCGATGTTCATTCGGAGCCAGAACAACGACCACCTGGCCCCAGTTAAATGACCACCACCTCACCTGCAATGAACTGCTCGTACTCAGTGTCAGGGATGTTTCTTTTGAGACTTGGGAGGTCAAAGGAGTCGGACCAGGGAATCCAGACCTGGTTGATGTCGGGGTTCTGCCAGTGGTAGAGGTGGCCCCAAGGGGATAGCACCAGTACCGGCTCTTCCATCTCCAGCAGGGTCTTCAGGAGGAAGGCAATGTGGATGCAGACGTTCCTACGGAGGCTGAAGCCCTCTGGAGGGTTGAAGTCACACAGAAGGTACCTGGCAGGGAGCAAAGGAGGGCGGGTCTTCAAGGCCAGGCCTCTGCACAGGAATCCCGGCTTAGATAGAACAGATACAAAGGGAATCCCTGCACACCCCATGGCCTAGACTCCAGACACATTCAGCAGCTTCTGGTTTGTAAACTGGAGGCACTGCCCACCCATCTCCATGTGGCCAATTACTTCAAGTCCGGGAGCAGTTGCGGAAGACATCTTGGCATCCGTCTAACACCACTAAGCACCTGACTAGCAACTGAGAACCCGTTCTCCAGGGGCTCTCAAACTTCTTGTTCTACAGAACCCTATACACTCTTAACAATTACTGAGAACTCCAAAAGGCTGTTATTTATGTGAGTTAAATCTATCAATATTTCCTGTGTTAGAAGTTAAATAAGAAGTTAGAAAAAGTGTATGAATTCACTTAAAAATAATAACAATCTACTATATGTTACCATTAATACTCTTAAACAAAATATAATTCTATTTTTCAAAACAAAAACCATTAGTGAGAAGAATAGCAGTGATTTTAATTTCTGCAAATCTCTTTTGGACTGGTGAGAGCTGAATTCTCCTATCTGCCTCTGCATTCCCTGTTTTGTGATATCACAGGCCAGGTTTTTTTCCCTGGAAAACCCCACAGGAACTCGGGAGAGCAAGAGTGTGCAAAAGGCAGGTGACATCCCGGCGTTTCTATGAAAATGGTCTTGCACCTCCGGGGCCTTGGATACACTTTCAAAACTGCTGCCCTATCCTAGGCGAGACTCTTCTACACAAGAGACAGGCAAGGGTCCTGGATTCTGTAATGAGTTACCGCCACCACACCACTCCCTTCTGTGGGTTTCTCACAACCTCCATTACTGCAGATGAGGATTTAATCCTCAGCTGGGGCCTCTAATCCCAGAAGACTGCTAACTTCAAGAGAGAGGGTCCCATCTACCACCCCTACACCCCGCATAGTTTATTTTGAGTCAAGCCCTAGATAACTGCTTATCGGCACTGACCCTTGTGTCTTATTCCTGAGGTTGACTGAAGGAACCAACATCTGGATGGAACTGAAATTTCCCTGCAGATAAACAAGGCTGATAAACCACCCCATTCCAACATCTGATTCTGGGGCTCTTCAAAACCCGGGTAAGGCCCCGCTTCATCTAAGATGGGTCCTCCGCCTGCCCTTCCCGGGGGTTTCTGGGAGGCCGCGGCCACCAAGGGCGACCCAGACTCGCGGCCCCAGCCCCAGGGCCTGAGGGGGAGGAAAGCTTGAGTCTGTGCCCAAGCCCTGCCCCGCTCCGCCCCAACACGCTCCCCGGCACCGCAGCCCTCCCCGGCCACCACCCCAACCCCCATCCCACCCCGGTTCATGTCCAACGGCCCCGCCGATGGCGCGGACGTACGTTTACCGTCTGTGGGACGCCGCCCCAGACAGGATGTCTGCCGCCGACTGACCAGGCCAGAACTAGTCGCCCGGCCGTGCAAGTCGCCATCCCCAGCAGCAAGCACCGCCATGGTCCCTGGCAGCTACACACTTCCGGAGCCCGCTCCCCGCCCCAGAAGCGCACGCCGGTCCGCGCGGAGCGCGGCGCCTGTAACCATGGCAACGCCGCGGGGCCCTCCCCTAGCGCTTGCGTCGTGCGTCCTCCCGAGTCTAGATGTGCGAGAGCAGAACTTGCGGAGCCAATGGGAGGCAGGGCGCGGCCAGGACGGGGGTGGGGGGAGGCTTATGGGACAGCTGGGCTGGGCCGTGGCGGGCGGGGCCGCGCGGAAGTCCTGACCTGCAGGTGGCGCCGGCCGGAGGCTGGGGCGGTGCTGCCACCAGTGGGCGGGACGGCGGGGCGGCGGGGCAGCGGTGCAGCGGGGCGGGGGCACCCTCACCTGTCCGTGTGTGGGGATCAGCCTGGGCTCCGCGGCCTCCGCTTGCACTGGACGTGGACCCAGGCTACCGGTGGGCAAGATAGAGGACTGAGCCCAGGCACGCACGGCTGGCCAGGTAGGGCACCTGAAGTGCAGATCCGCCAGGCCCGCTGCCGGCCTTGAATACGCGCTGCTAGGCAGTTTCCAAGAAGACGGGATCTGTCATAAGAGGGGAGGTAGGGCTGGGGTGCCAGATGCCGGGTTGGGTGCAGTCTCACAGGAGAGCCACGGTGAGAGGGCGCAGAGTGGCCCCTGTGTTGTTGGAGCTAAGAGTTTGGGGTATAGGGTGGGGGTGGTGTGTGCCTTGCTCTGTGGTCTCCCCAAGAACCCTCACTCCAGAGCAAGGGGCTCTGCTCCCCCCACCCCTCACTGCACTCCCTGCCTTCCCCAGCACCACCAGGGGTGTGGTCATGTCTGGGCAGGGAAGACCCAGGGAAGGGGCTCATTCAGGGGCAGGGGCCACTCTGCAGGGATGCTGGACCTGACAGCGATGTGGTGCTTCGGAACTCCCCTGGGCTGGGTTTCTAACCAGTGGGATGGAAGGGCCTCTCCTTCCTGGGGTGCAATTGGGGGAACTAGATCCATCATGAATGTCAGCCCTGAAAATGGAGGCTGCGCTACATGCATTCCTGGAAAGAAAAATCAGGCCCCTCCAGCCCAGGTGACTCACAAAGTCATTCAGCAATTTTCGGGGTCCCCAGTTTAGGCTTTCAATTAGAGCTGAGCGGCTCAGGAGGCCAGATCCCTGTCCGTGGCTCCAGGAGTAGGCTTTCTGCTGGGGGACAGGATCCTCACAAACACCTGTGTCTTTGTGGGCCACTCCCCTCTGACAAGCTGGGAGGCAGGGTGCAGTTGTGGGAAATCGTGTTTCCATGAGGAGAGGGCCACCAAGTGGTGGGGGCACAGGAGACAGTGAGAAAGAGTCCCACAGCCTTTCTGGAATCAAAAAACTGGCAAATGTGAAAAAGTGCATAATTTGTTTTATCGAACAGGCTGCTTATGTACGTTTGGAGGGCCAGGTTCAAGGACCCTGCATCCCTGCAGGACAGTAGCCTCAAGAGAAGAACACACAGAGCAGGAGGAGATGTGGGGTTTCTCCCAGGAATGAGGCGGAACAGGGATTTCTGCAGATGTGCAAGGAGACCCCGACCACTGAGCATGGGCTTACAACCCCACGTGACCCCTGTCGTGTTTGGCTTGGGCTCTGGGTCTGGCCTGAACATGTATTCTTCAAGCTGAGTTCCAGAAACTCAGAGGGTAGACTTAGAGAGGCTGCGTTTGGAACCCGGTGTGGAGACGGAGGGACCTTTATCCTGAGTCCCCTCAGCCTAATCACTGTAGCTGAGTTCCAACACCACCCAGGCCCCCAGGGTGGCCGTTGAGGGAGAGCAAGCCTGGCAGGTGACCCAGGGGTCCCACTGCTGTTCCCTTCCCTTATCTTTGTTCCCTTTCACCCCGGAAGGTGTGATTGTCTCATGTCATGGTGACAAGCCATCTCTCTTCTCTGTCAGGTGGGGTCCCCACCCCTGCTCAGCCTTCTCTCTGCATGGATGCTGAAGGACAAGGCTCACTTGAATTTCTGAGCTTGAGCAGTAAGGTGGAAACAAAGAAACCAATGGAAACAAAGAAACAAGTCATTGTGGCAAAGCTCCCCACCACAGAGAAGCTGCCCTGAGTGGAAGGGAGGGTGTGGGCATGCCCATTTGTTTCCTGTCTCCCAGTGCTCTTCACTTTCTTATTGCAGACCTGCATGGTTACAACAAAATGATCTGCAAAACTGAAAATATTTACTCTCTGGCTTTTACAGAAAAGGCTGACCAGCCTCTGGTTCCCGGTCAGGTGATTGGAGTACCTTTCCAGTTTGGAAACATCTGGGCAGGCCCAGGTTTGCAAAATTCTTTGAGTAGTTACGGAGTTTTGCTTCTAAGCATTTTTACGGCTGTATATTTCTGAGCTGAGGTTGTGCTGTGTAATTCTGAGCCGGGATTTTCTCAAACTGTTTCTCATTTCTTATACCGGACACCCCTAAATTCCAAGGGGAATGGGATGTTAAGGAAGCCATGGAGTTTAGGAAAAAGATACAGATTTCATTTCCATGTAAGCATCGATGTATCTCCATCCTAGGCAGTATCGGTTCTGTGGTATTGATAGGGGAACTAAATAGCAACCAAATTTATAGAAAATAGTGGGTCATTGGGTACACAAGTTCTTCTTTTCAACATTTTTGTAATGTTTGCAGTTTAAGATGAACATTCCTGAGAAGCAGGCAGCCTCTTAGAATGAAATAGCATTTTCCCTGAACCATAATCAATTTTTATTTTGTAGACAGCAGGAAGGGCAATCACACATCCAACACTTGGGGACCTCAAAGATAAAATGCAACTTTCTGAGAGCACACTCCCCCCGTCTCCCTGTGCTCTTTTCACTGTCCCATTGTCCCTGAAGGCTCTTCCGTATCTTCTGCTCATGACTCCAGTAACTCTTCCTCCTCGTTCCTCAGCTGGTAAGTTTACTTTTCTACTTTGACCAAGCAAACTGAAGCCAACAGAAGAGAACTTTCACCAGCAACTCCCAGCACACCCGCTTGCCTTCTGATGTCTGTGACCTAACTCTCGCTGCCCCACCTCTTATTACAGGTGACATCGAAAGCCAGATCATCCAAAAGTCGCCAGGGGGCCCATCCATCCAATCTTCTCCAGGCTGTCACTCCCACATCCATCCTCTCTGTCACTAACTCATCTATTTTGTTCTCCTGCTAGTTGGCTCCTATCAGTATATAAAAGCCCCTCCTCTTAAAAGAAACAAACAGCACTCTTTGACCCTAATTCACCCCCACCGATTGCCAGCCCATGTCTTTGCAGCAAATCTTTAATGAGTAGTTTAAACTCACTGTCTGCATATTCTCCTGAGCCATCCCCTTTTGCACCCACTCTGGCTTTTCCCCTGATCCCTCGCTCTATGGAAACTGCTCTGTCAAGGCCATCAGTGACCGCACGTTGCTAAATATTGTGGTCAGTTTTTAGTCTTCATCATGCGTGGCCCTTTGGCAGCATTTGACCCAGCTCTGCCATCTCTCCTCCCCCGTGTTCCTGCTTTACTTGGCCTCCAGCCCATCGTTCTGCTTTCGATCCACTGGCTGGTCTTTTGCCAACGTCTCCTCTTTTTTCCAAACATTTACTGTGAATGTGCCCCGGAGATGGGTCCTGGGTCTCTCCTCTCTCTCTCTGCTATACCTTTGGTGGAAGCAACCAGACTTGGAAATTGACATGCCATCAATTTCTCGATTTGTCCAAAACTCCCTGATTTGCCCTTTCCATTTGGAACTCTCTCCCTGATACTCAAATTCTTTTTCTTTCGTTCATCTTGCTTTCACATTCATACATATGTTCTACTGTGTAAATTACTTTTCCAAATTTTGAATCAGTCCATACGTATCATGTAAAATGCTCAGATCTCTATTATTTCCACTAAGATGCTTATTCTACCTTAGAACCTTTCTGCATTTCTGTATTTATGTCAATAAAGTGAATAGTATTTCTACAAGCCTCATAGTTAAACAGTGTGTTGGTTTGGGGCTATTATGTAACATGAAATAATGATACATCAACATAGTCCTTTTTCATTTAATTTTATGTAACACCAAGATGAGGTTTTTGCACTGAAGACTGGTTTTATTGAAATTTAACCTACGTTATGGACAGTCAGTTTATGTGAAAGCACTCATTCCTCCCCTTTTCTGATATATTTTCCATTTGGCTATTATAATGTATACCTTGGCATGAAATAAAATTCCAAACTCATTCACATAATAAAATTAATACATTTAAATTATATTTTTTAATATTAAAAAGAAAGAAAACAAAAAACCACACTCCTCTACCTATTGGGCATTTCTGTGGCAATATCTAATAGACTCCTTAACCATGACATTGAAGAACTGAGCTGATTCTAGCCCCTTTCCACCTGCTCAGCCCCATCTTGTCCCATCCCCTGTGGATGGAGAGGACATCCATCCCATTTTCCAGGTCCAGATGTTGGAACCATGTTCTTTCTCTCCCTTTCTCTTACACACACACAGCAAATCCAGCTTGTTTTTTCTAATTTTCTAATTCTGGCTACTCTGTCTTCATTAACCACCTACTCCCTGTTCCCCACCTTCCTAGGAGCCACCTTCAGCGCCTTCTTGGACACCAAATAGCCTCCTTCTTCCATCTTTGCTTTTCTACAATCTCATCCACACAGAGTCAGAGGGATCCTATAAAAGCATCCATTGAGGTGGTGGGTGTAGCTCAGTGATAGAGCGCATGCTTAGCATGCATGAGATCCTGGGTTAAAACCACAGCACCTTCACTAAAATAAATTACCCTCCCCCCCAAAAAACAAAACAAAAGCAAAAATTGGACATCACCCATCCCATCAAAACTCACTAAAAGGGTCACCATTTCTTTAGGAGCCAAAGTCGTCCCAAAGTCTTCCAGGATCCGGCATGCTCTGCCTCTCCATCCACACTCTCCCCATCACTCTGGGGGCCTCTGGCTCCGGCTCTTCCTTCTTCCTCCGGATCTATTCTGCTTCAAGTTCATTACTCCGTGAGATCTGCCAGGATTGCCTTTTTCCCTCCTGCCTGCCTCCCACCCCACCAGCATCACCTGAGCTTGCTCATATCACTCTTATTTTTCCCCAAGCTCTTGCTACCCCCAACATGCTGCCTGTTTCCTCTGCTAAAACTCTGAGTCCCCAGTGATGAGGAATCGTGTCTATTTTGTTGACTAATAAAGCCCAAGACCCTTGGGAATGGGTATAGTTACTAGATTCCCATATGTAGTAGGAGCTTATACAGATTTGCTGAATGAATGCAGAGGTCCTGGTCCAATCCGATGGAGCACTTCGGTGTCCTGCTCAAAGAATAACTCTCCTTTCCTCCTGAGAGGGGATGACCACTTCCTTGGTGATCAAAGGCAAGATCTATTTTCTTTATGCTGTTAAGCTTAGGCGGGGAGACTGGGGGATCTTCATTTATATTTTAAAATTTGATTCACTCTGCAGTTTGTCTTCTGTCTATGTATCCTTTTGAGAAACCATTTATGAGTGATCATTCTTCCATCAGACTGAACAGGATCCAGGGGTAAGTACCAAGCCTGTCCCATCGGCCATCCTGTGTGTCATGTCCTGTGACCCAGTGGATGCTCAGCACGTAAGTGAACCGACAGGAGTGAGTGAAGAGATGGGAGCATCTCATTATTGTGGTGGCTGCACTCTGTCCGATGCCTTGAGGTTTGGGGAACGGTTTACAAGTGCGGAGGTGTGAGGGCAGGGCCTCTGTGCTCTTCCTGAGTGCCCTGGCCTTACCCATTCCCCCATCCCCCTCTGGGCAGCTAAGCCCAGGAGCTGGGCCACCGGCAATTGTGCTGATCAATAATCCACCTCACCCAAAGTCAGGGGGTAGGAGGGACAGCACAACTGGTTGTAGACTCTGGAGTCTGGTCCTTGGAGGAATTCCTCACTGAACCATGTTTTGGGCCTTATATTTTTCTCTATAGCCTCCAGCTGAAGAAACAGTTAGCCTTAGATACATGAAAGTTGAGGACACCTACTATCCCCATGGAGCCCAGGTGGGGCTGGGAGTCTGCTGTTTGTACAGCCAGTGGGCTCGTGTTGCTTTGGGCATCCCTGTGCCTGAATTCCTGCTGTACACTCGGTGGTAAGACCGGGGGTGCCTGGCAGGGAGGGAAGCGGGTCGGGAGACTGCACAGCTGGGGAGACGTTAACCTGGGGTGAGCGGGAGCCTGCTGATGCATGGAATCTCGGTGCAGGGAACTCTCCACACTCAGAGAGGTTCCCACTCCCGCAGGGTCCCTTTGATCAGGGTGCTGGGCTGTCAGCACAGCAGGGTCCATGTGAGGATCATGGTGCCTTCAGGCAGCGGGAAGTGAGGGGTCCAGTGGCACTTAAATTAACTGTGCACCCGAAGCCAACCCCCGTGTCTTTCAGCCTGTTTCCTAATCTGCAAAACTGGAATGATGTCAACCATCCCGCAGGTTCGTTGATGGGCTGGGACACACTAGACAGCCAGGGGCTGGAATTCCTCTGTCCCAATTGTTTTCCTTCCTTCCCACTATTTGCTCTCACAAGCTCAGTCTCTTTGTCTCTCTCTCATTCACTTGTAACTTTCCCTCCTGCTCTGGTTTCATTAGATTCCCACCCTCCTCCCAATCCCCAGATGAGTGAAATTAATTTCTGTATGTCAGTTCCAAATTCCCGGGAAAGATGCTCTGTCCCCTCTGGATTGGTTGTCCAACCCATCAGTTGCAGCCAGAGGAGTGAGTCCCACTGTGACCAGTGGAGGGGCTCTGCCCAGCCCCCCAGCCACCACTGTGGGAGCACATAGCTCTCCGAGGAGGAGGTACTGGCTGTGACTTGGTGTCACTAAGTTTGAATTTATGTCTCCTCTTGCCCCACCTTCATCCTCCTAAACAAAGATGAAAATTAAACACTCCCGAGATTTGTGTCATGGAACACTCAGGGTGGGGGCTAAGAGGGCTGGATTCCCTGCTGAGTGTAAGGGGCTACAGTGAATCCCCAACGAGAGCCTGTAAAGGGAACAGCACCAGCCCCACCGGACACTTAGGGTGCTGAGTCTGCGTGACACTGAGCCAGGCTTCTGACCACAGCTCAGGGGTCTGGTCCGACCGGTTAGTCTTTGAAACCAACCAGCTTTGGATTCCTCAATCCCTCCCTGTGGTTTTACCTGAACTACCAGCTTCTGTATCTCTGAAGACAGATGATGAGGACCCTTCACGTAAGCCGTTCGCACAGCCCTGTGCAGGCCTTTGTGCTGCACGGTCTGCCCGGCGAGCTGACCGAGGTTGGTATTTTACTGATCTTAGAAGTAGTCTGGTTTCCTGATGCACTGTTTCACTGAACAAGCAACAGAAGCCACCTCTGGCTGATAAAAGCAAAAAAGGGACTTAATGAAAAGATACTGGGAGGGTGCATGGAGTGGCCCGGACCAGAGCCGACCCGGAGGCCGTAGGAGATGTTGGGGAGCCCCAGGCACCAGGCTGGGCAGGGTGTTACCGGGCCCCCTGCTGCTCCAGCAGGGACCCCCGCTCCTGACACTCCACCTCACTGCAGGTTCATGTCCTGGCAGGGCCAGGTCACACTGAAGCCACCAGCACACACCTCAATGGGGGAGTTGGCCCCGTCTCAGCTGAGAGCGTGCCTGGCGTGGGGAGAGGCCCAGTTAGAGGAAGGCAGTTCCCCTACTGTTCCGAGTAAACGTGCAAGTCAGTGCCCATCACTCAGGAGAGCCAGGCTGGTCTGACCTCATTGAGGTGACTAGGCCGTCTGAGTTCACTTATTACTTTTTAGGTCGGAAGGCCCAAGAGAGAGAAGTGGAGGTTCTAGTACTTATTTTATATTTCCCATGTACCAGGTATAGTAAGCAAGCCACTTCAGACAAGGCCCAGAACAAGCACGTAAATTGTCCACGGAGCAAGTCATGCAGTCAGGCCACTGCAGTCCCGAAAGCCGTGTCCTCATCAGCTCCGTAGTTACCAGTGGAAGTTGTAGGGATTTAGGGGACTGTGTGCTCCTGTGGGGGCTGGGATGTGTGTGTTTAAATCCACATCTTCAGAAACTCGGCTAGAACCACAGCCACTGATTGTCTGCATGGAGGCAGAGGAGGGGAGGCTTCCAGCCTCTGGTCCAGCTTGTGAGGAGCTCAGAAGTTGCTCCTTCTGTCCTGAAAACAATACCAGAGCTGAGGGAGCTGAAAACCCACTGGTCTTCTTAGATCCACAAGAAAACTGAGGGGGAAAGCTTCTCCCAACCCAGAGAGGCAGCCGGGCAGGCTTGGAGAGTCACAGTTCCCAGGGCAGAACCCGCTTTTGTAAGATCCCCGGGGGCAGGCAGATTTAGCAGGTCCCTGAGGCCAGCTGGAGGCTCAGCGTGGGGAAGTCTGAGTGTGACAACTCCAGGGGGCCAGTCAGAGGATCCCCCTGCTCTTTTTCATGCATTTTACTTCCAGGACCGTACCCTGTTCTCAGAGTGAAGATCATAGGAAAACTCCTCATGCTTTCTGCCAGGAAAGGAAAAAAATAGCTCTATTGAAATACACCCAGAACATTCTCTTCAATTGTGGGGGGTTGTGTTTTGTTTTGTTTTGTTTTTTAATGAGAAGTTATTTTACAGAGCCTAACCTACCTGGGAGAAGGGAAATACCATCTGTGTCACCCAAATTGGGGTGGGGGAGGGAGACATACTTGTGGAGGTCACAGCTCAGGGCACAGGCTCAATGAGAACTAATCACAGGACTACAGATGCCCTAATCTGTCCCGCTCCCCCAACACCTTACCTCCATGTCAGTAGGGCCCCTGTGTAATAACAGGAATAAAATTAAAAGAAGTAAATGTCTCAGGAGTGTCTAGGGAAAACCCAAAGACAGCGGGGAGATGAAAACAAGGACACACAGGCGGCTTTAGCCCCTCGCACGAATAGCTGTAGCAAACTACACACAGCCCAGCCTCAGTAGATAAACAGAAATCCTCACAGAAGAAACTATTTATTTTGGTTCTCTTACCCAATGCATTCCATGGTGCATCCTCGCCTAGAATTGCGTGGAAGCAAGTCCATCTCAGAAGGGACATAACTGAAGGGGAAAGGCTTTCCAGACTCTGAAGGGCAAAGAAAGCACCAGCCTGGGTTAGAGAAAGGTGAGGGGTGGGGTAGGGGGTGGGCTGCCTTCTTCCCCAAATAAGGAACCTTCCTGAGGCTAGCACAGTGGGAGGGAGGGCCATGGGGTGGAAGCAGCCAGACTTCTTCCTGAGAACTGACAGGATGCCTCCAAGGGAACATTCAGGTGCCCAAACTGGGTCCTGAGGGTGGGAGCCAGTCGGTCTGCCTCAGAGCCCAGGACTGAGGTGGGCGCACAGCAGGCTGGTCTTACTTGGCCGGATCCGTTTCACTTCTCCGAAGCCCTGTGTAAAACATGAAGCGTGGACCGCCTGCTGAGCACAGCTCTGCCCTCAAGAGCAGTTTCAACTCCTCTCTTCCCAGAGAACAGCATCTCTGAGCCCGTCCTGGGTGACCTCCCAGAGATCACCCTAGTGGCCCAGGCTAGTGACCGGGAACATGTACCTTCCTGCAGCCAACCTCAGACGTCCACTGATGCATCATATACTGGCAAAGAGTGAGTCCCTGTGCATTGGTCTAACAGCAGAGACTCTGCCACAGGCCCAAGAGGTGGTGTGTGGGACATGCAGGGGTGCAGGAGTGTACGCAGTGCAAAGGTGTAAGTGGTGGCAGGGGTGCAGGGGCTGTGGAGGGTGCAGGCAGTTCAGGGGATGCGGGGGTGCAGGCAGTGCAGAAGTGCAGAGAGTGGCAGGGGTGCAGAGGTACAGGGAGTGTAGAGGTGCAGGGAGGTGCTCAGGCACGTAGCCAGGATCAGAAGGCAAGTGCACATCCTCGCAGTCAGCCTGACCCCGGGAGGCTAGTGCAATGGTTTGGGGCGGCGGCGGCGGCGGCGGCGGCAGGTGGGAGGCTGCCCGGGCAAGCCGGTCGATTTCTTCTCTTCCCTGCAGCCTGGACTGGGGGGGGGGGGGGCTTGGCCGCCGGAGATTCGCCAGATGTTGGACTCCAAGTAAGCTTGCTCCTGGGAGGTGGGGCGGTTAGGTCAGCGGGCGGCGGCAGCGGCAGAGGGGCGGAGCGCGGCTGCCCCTGGCGAACTGGTGGAATAGCTGCCTTGTCCCGGCTGCCGGGCCTGGGAGCGGCCTCTGCTGCCCCAGGTCGCCGGACACACCTGTCCCACTCAGCTTGCTGAGTGGGGAGTGGAGGCGGTGTCGTTAAGGTGCGGGGCCCACGTTGGTAGGGGGCCTGCCGCGGGGGAGCCGGTCAATTCGCTCCGCTCTCCCCCGCGGTGGAGTCTAGGAGCGGCCTCCGCTGCCCTAGAGGCGGGACGCCGGCCTCCAGGTGTGCTTGCTCCTGGGAGGCGGCGGCGGCGGCGGCGCCAGGGGGAGGGGGGCCGTTCCAGGGAGCTCTGCTCCATTTCTTCTCTCCCTCGCGGCCTGGCCTGGGGGCGACCTCTGCCGCCGGAGATTTGCCTGAGGTCCGACTCCAGGTGAGCTTGCTCCTGGGAGATGGGTGCGGTGCGGTCAGGGAGCTGGTAAGGTGGTGGCTGCGGGGATAGGGAGGCTGCCCCGGGGTAGCTTGTGGATTAGCTCCATGTCTGCACCGTGTTGCCTGCAGGCGGCCTCTGCTGCCCCAGGTTCCGGGACACCCCTGTCCCACTTAGCCAACTGGGGGCGGGAGGCAGGGTAGTCAGGGTGCAGGGGTGGCGGGGATCGGGGGCCTGCAGCGGGGAAGCGGGCCCATTTGCTCCCATCTTCCCCGCGGCTTGTCCTGGGGGCGGTCTCTGTTGCCCTGGGTTACGGGACACGTGTATCCTAGTCAGCCTGACCCCGGGAGGCGGGCGTGGTACTTTGTGGGTGGTGGCAGCAGCGGCGGGTTTTCCCATGAAGCCGGTCCATTTGCTCCCATTTCCCCTCATGGTTTGCCCTGGGGGCGGTCCCTGTTGCCCCAAGTTCGCCGGACGTCCATCTCCAGGTCAGCCTGCTCCCTAGAGGAGGCCACCGTGAGGTCAGGGGGCAGGAGCGGTGGCTGATGCGGGGGGATGGGGATGCCTTGGGGAGTTGGTGGATTGGCTCCCGTCTCCCCGATGGCCTGGTGTGGGAGTGGCCTCTCCTGCCCCAGATCAGCAGACACACCTGTCCCATTCAGCCTGCTGGGTAGGGGCGCCCTGGGCGGTGCCTTTAAGGTGCGAGGGTGGCGACGGCGGGGGTAGAGGACCTGCAGCGCGGAGCTTGTCAATTAGCTCCCCTCTTCCCTACGGCCAATCCTGGGGGCGTCCTCTGCTGCCCAAGAAGCCGGATGCCCGTCTCCAGGTCAGCTTGCTCCTGGGAGGTGGACGCGATGAGGTCGAGGGGCAGAGGCAGCTGCGACTGCCGGCTGCCCCGCCTAATGGGGCCTCTTCTCCTTTCCCCTGACCTGGCCTGGGGACGGCCTCTCCCGCCCAAGATTCGCCTGACACAACACACCAGGTCAGGTTTCTCCTGGGAGGTGGGCGCAGTGAGATCAGGGGGTGGAGAGGAGAGGGGTGCTGCCTATTGCGAGCTGGAGGATAAGCTCCCTTCTCTCTGGAGGCCTGACGTGGGGGCGGCCTCTGCTGCCCCTCGTTCCCAGGTCACCCTTCTCAGGGTCATATTGCCCCGGGGGTGCGTTAAGTTGCGGGGGCGGCGGGGTGATGGCGAGGGTATGGAGCCTGCCACTTGGGAGCTAGTGGTTTAGCTCCCATCTCCCCAGCAGCTTGGCCTGGGGGCAGCCTCTGTTGCCCCAGGTCGCAAAGCACGGTTTCCCTGACAGCTTAGCCACCGGAGGTGGGCAGGATGTGCTGAGGGGGCGGAGGCAGCCACCAAGGCAGCGACGGAGGGTGCTGTCCCAGGCCAGCTGGTCTATTTGTTCCCATCTCTACCTTTGCTGCCCTAGTTTCGCAGGACGTCCTTCTCCAGTTTATCCTTCTCCTGGGAGGTGGGTGCAGTGCATGCAGCCCAAGGTCTGGGCTCTCCTCTGGGGAGGGGAAGAACTCTTGTTCTCCTTTGTCTTTATTCTTCAGCGAAGGGGTTACTTGACCCAATTCTTAACCCTGAGAAAGTGTAGCCTGTGTTACGGAAGAGCTGCTGGACAGTGTGGTTTCTAGGTGGGTTTTCACATCAGCTGATGCCCAAGGTAGGCAGGAAAGCTATTACTCAGAGGTTCTTAGTGTGGAGTTGGGGGATGGCCCCACTGTCCTCACCATACTTTTTAAAAATGTGTTTCTCCCCTCTTTTTCCTAGGTGACATTTTAGGTTATTGGGTCACAGATTGCTGGCACACTCATCCCTGTTCTCAAACATCTTTTAAACTTGGGTGAAGTGATAAGTAGGGGAAGAAGATGATTTACTGAATGGTAACAATACTTAAATTTGCATTAAAGCTAAATTCTGTCAATCTTTCTCAAATGATTTTCCTCGGATTCAAAATCCATGACCTAGTGAATGTTGTACTCCTGTGTAAATCATTGATCTTCACATCACATTTGTTAAATGGTCAATGAGATTTGTTAAGTAGATTATTCCTGAAAGAAAAAGCTCAGGCTTTTGAGACTTCCTTGTCTGATGTCACCCAGGCAGTCACAGTAGAAGACAGAGCTGATATAAAAAATCCCTCAGCTGCCTGAACTGCAAAGCTTCTGGGATTACTGATCCCTGAAATGCAGGTGACTCTTGATGATATTCTGGGGGATGGTTTACATGATCAGATTGTTCCAGTCCTGTAAATGGGTTCCGTGGCCCCAGCCCTGGGAGAACTGGTCATAAGGGCCATATCGTGAGGGGTGGGATGGGAAGGCAAGGTGTAAGAGCTGGAATCACTGAGATTCCACACTCGCTAAACACAGACTCCAGAGCCTAATTGTTGTCAGGTTCTGTTCTGGATTTGAGAGTGTGTTCAGACATGATTCTTGCCCTTCAGGAGTCACTGCCTGGGTGGAAGTAACCTTTACACAAATCTGGGAAGGATGGCAATTAAGTAGATGGGCTGTTATGGTTCTCAGTGTGCCCAGGCTCCCTCTTCAGGCACTCGTGGGACTAACGAGAGTCATGTTATTCACTCATTCACTGATTTATTACCCTTGAATTGATCATTTGTCCCATAGTAAGTGAAACAAGGGATCAGGGACCTGAGTTTTGTCCCCTCTCCTATCACTGATTGTATCTGTCAGTCGGGCGCCCTGCGTATGCATTGTGAAGTGGTGGTATTTCTTGCCCAATGGGGCTGCACTGTCAGTTCTGAGAATCAGGGGAATCTCGTGGGTAGATCAGCACCCTGACACACATGACACCCCCCCACCCCGTGAGACAGCACTGTCGATGCTCAGGTGACCCGATGTAGACGGCGGTGTTAAACGTGAGCGTGTTTAGTGATCTTGCTGGCTCTGAAAATACAGACTACCGGTCCCTACCTCTGGAGACGCTGAGTGTCTGTACCCCAGAATTCTGCATTTTAAGAGGCACTTTAACTAATTCTGATGAAGATGATCTGAGTGTCCCATTGAGAAACAGTGTTGTGCGGTACAGCAATATTGAAGATTCTCAGGGAAAGATGTCTTTTCAGGATGGTCCAAGGGCCCTCACTTGAGACTTTTGCCTTGGGTTTAATTGTATGTGTTCAGAAGTGATGTCTCTCACTTCCAGTGCTTGTAAGCGTGCTCTGTGCAGGGACTTGCACTCAGTAGATGGCAAAAACTATGATTCTTCAGGTCACTGAGCTAGAGTGTGAGCGATCTTTTATTTTGGTTTTCTTTATAGCAATGCAGAGTCTCCCAAGAAGAGATTCAGACTGAAGAGCTTTGTGTCAGACTTTGGAAGGCCGCTGGTGCCCAAGGTGTTCTCTGGCAGCGCAATGACGAATCTAGGTCCCTCTTTCACTGCTACGTCATTGAAGTGGACCACTTGGGCAAGGCCAAAGCTGGTATCTCAACCATTGCCCTTGACAGTGATATTCAGCTCCAGGAAGCCATCAGATGCAGCAGGTGGCCAGAGGAGGAGCCGAACAGGCTAATGAAATGTGACATCCCCAACTTCAACAACACGGACCAGAACTCTTCCTTTGGGGAAGATGATCTCCTGTTTTTGGACCCACCAATTGTTCTAGAAGATAAGCCAGTTGCTCAGACCTCACACAAAGACTTGAATTGAGAAACGTGCTTTGTCAAGTGTCTTTCTGAAGATGTGAAGTCTGTCTTTGTATGGCAGGAATTCCCCTTTCACAAAATTGTATGTGTTTGTGTCTGAGAGAGAGAAATGGAGACAGACAGAAAGACGGAGACAGAAGAGAGCCCCTTCAGAAGAGAGCTGGTTAAGGTGAGTTTTTGTGCCTTTAAAAAACATTTGGGGTTTTGGGGGGAACAAAGTATTTACACTGTCTCATTCTCCTAGTTGGAGACCTTGGCCCCATACTCATTGTTAGCGGCCTTGAACGGGGGTTGGCACGGTGCCACTTCCACGCTCTGCCTTTAGCACGTTGCTTTGCCTCTCAGGGCTGCCACCCTTTTAACTGTAAGGAGAGGAGTCTGGAGTAGGTGATCCATCCCAGCTCTGCTGTTTTGCAAATTTCTGATTTCGTATTCGGATGAGGATGGGATACACCCAGAGCAGTATAAACCAGGCCCTACCTCCTGCCTATTGCTGGGGCATCCCTCAGGTCTGTGCCTTCTACTCAACCCTTTACTGAGGAGCCCAGCTTTTGTCAGGAGCCCAAGTGCCTACCGAGATGGCAGGGGACGTCTCTCGTGGTCACGGTGGCCATCGTTTCTGTTGGTTGTGCTGAAACAGCTCTTCTGAGATCTCCTGGCCACTCTTGCTCAAACCTGAGGACAACCCTGTCATTTCTTTCCTAGGAGGAGGATCAATGCATGGTGCATTTTATGACAGTCCTGTCCGCAGGAATGCACGGAAGTTTATCAGCTGAGTGAGGGGAGGTGCCTCTGTGTCCCTGTGTCCCTGTATCTCTGTCTGCTCACAGTGCTCTGCCACCGGCTACTGAGCAAGAAAAGTGCTTTTCACCATGATGTGTGTTTTGCAGACGTGTAGGTGATGGTCGTGTGGCTCGTGTGTGGGCTTTGAGCTGGGATGTTGAAGGGCTTATACATACCTCGTCAACATGTATTCGAGGTGGCCTGGTGCCACACAGACTTGATTCATGAAGGCATCAAGCCTGCACACCTGTTTGGAAACAACTTGCTTTTGATCAGTCACACTGCATGCATGACTCGCTGCTAAACTCTGGGTGTTTTTTTCTTTTTAGATTTATTCACCCAGTGTCTTGCTTAAGCTGAAAAATAGTTTTATTTCACCAGAATATTCTCTGATTCTTTGTTTTCACACATCCAGTTTTTTAATTCCTTTAAAAATTGTTCTGTGTTTATAATGCCTCCTTATTTTGATCATCTCTAGGTTCCCAGTGGCCTGAGCCATGCACCAGATTTTATGTAGGAACTGTAACACCAAAAGAAATCCCCTCGCCATAATATCTTTTGAGGAAATTATTATTCTTTAAGACTCTAACTCTAAATCGTAGAACAAAGCATGGAACATTTCTTGTAGTTAATACATGTTCATGCAAAAAGAAACTTGATATTTTCATTGAAGAATGTTGATTTTAATAAATTTTACTAATGTGAATATTATTATTCATAATTTAAGTAACCAAATAAAACCACAGTTATTTATTATTAAGATTGAAAACTATTTACACAGTCTCTCATTTAGAAGACTGAAGTGTACTTAAAAGATGATAAAATACCCATGATGACACCATCTTTTTTATTAACTAAATATCAAGAACTGTGCAGGGTTAAGATTTGACCACCTGCAAGCTGCCAAGTTCGCATGAGGTAGTTTGTGGATGCTGCCAGAAGACAGGACACTCCCCCAGGATCAGAGACAAAGGACTTCCTGCCAGCACAGCAGGCAGCCTGTGGTTCATGTTCATGTTGGTTCCTGGGTTCCTTTCCTATTGCTGTTGTAACAAAGAACCACAGACTCAGTGTCTTAAAGTAACACACATCCATTGTCTCACTGTTCTAGGGTGCAGAAGTGCAAAGTCAATGTCAGTGGGCTAAAACCAACATGTGGCCAAGGCTGCGCTCCACACCGAGGCTCTTGGGAGGGATTCATCTTCCTACCTTTCCCAGCTTGCAGAGGTGCTCACACTCCTTGGCCCAGGGCCCTGTGTCACTGTGACTTCTGCTGCCACTTCACATGTCTGTCTCTGACCAATGTGCCTCTCTCCACTAAGGACCTCCGTGATGACGTTTGCTTTCCCACAGTGATCTGCTATCCCAAGGTCCTTGACAGTCACACCTGCAGAGTCCCTTTTGCCATGCACTGTGACATATTCCCAGGGAATTCTAGGGATCAGACCGTGGACATATTGGGGGCCATTATTCTACCAAGTTCTTCCCTTTGGCCCCACTGGTTCTTGTCCATCCCACATGCAATATGCACCCACGTCATCCCAGCACCCTCCAGAGTCTCATTTACTATACCATCAACTCAAAGTCCAACATGTAGTCTAACTATTATCAGCTCAAAAGCCTAAATATTTTCATCCTCATCGCCTAAGTCAGGCATGATTGAGACCCTGGGTGTGATCTTCTCTGCTCAAAATCCTGCAATGGCTTCTCATTTCACTCAGTGAAGAAGCGAGAGTCCTTATGGTGACCTTACAGCTTTCCTCCCCCTCCCCAAGCTGAGCTCATCTCCGGTTTTCTCCCTGGCTCACTCCGCTCCAGCCACACTGGCCTCCCTGCTGGCCCTTGGGGACATCAGACATGCACCCACAGGCCTGTTGCCCTGGTCGGTCTCTGTCCAACTCATATGCTGAAGTCCTAACCGCCAGGACTACAGAGCATGACCCCGTTTGGTAATAGGGTTGTTGCAGATGTCATTGGTTAAGAAGAGGTCATTAGGGTGGGCCTTAATCCAGTATGACTTGTGTCCTGATAAAAAGGGGCAATGTGGACACAGAGACACGTGTACATGGGAGTTGACGGGTTGAGATGTGGAGAGAAGACGGTCGTCTCCAAGCCAAGGAGAGAGGCCTGGACCAGCCTCTCCCTCCCAGCCCTCAGGAGGAACCAGCCCTGCTGACACCCTGCCTGCAGACTCCCCGCCCCCAGGGCTGTGAGACCGTGAGCCTCTGTGGTTCACGTCACCCAGCGTGCGGTGCTGTGTTAGAGGGAGCTCAGCAACTAGCACCCCCTTCTCAAGGTCCTCAGTGAGGCCAGCTCTGGCCATCTCATTTTAAACTGGAAACTGCCTTCCCCTTGTCTCTGCCCCAGAAACCCCCTCTCCCGGATCATATTATTTCTATCACCCTCTATAATACCATATATTTCACATGACTGTCACGACTGTAGTTTATGTTCTGCTCTTCCTCAGTCCTACAGGGACAAGGATCCTTATTTGTTCACTGACGGACCTCAGGTGGCTTGAGCAGTACCCGTGGCACAGCAGTCAATACAAATTGGCCGGATGGAAGGAGGGATCGTTCCTTACATTCACAGGTGAGTGAACGAAGATTCCGGGGGATTGAATGTCTCGCTCAGGCACAGAGCTGGTAAGTGTCAGGCCAAGGTGGGTTTCAGGTACCTATGAACCTGAGGGAGGCTTGAGTGATAACATTTCCATTGATTAGTATTTCTCAGGTGTCTCTTTTTCTGGCTCTAACTTTTGACCTCTTTCTGTTATTCTTCTAAGCTTTCAACCAGTTTTAAGTTTTAATTTTGCTTTGTCTCAGTTAAACAAATGAAATCTGTAAATCTTTTAACTCATTATTTATTTCATCTAAATACATTGTGATTAGTGATGATGTTTTATTTCTGGCATCTTGTTTTGTGACTTCTATTTGCTTTGCTCTGCTTTTCTCCTGCCTGTTATATACCTTGCAGTCATGGTTAAGAGCATGGCGTCTAGAGACAGCCTATCCGGGCTTGGTTCCCTCCCTTGCTAACCATGTAACCAGGATATGTAATCCGTTTGAGACTCACTTTCTTCGTATACAAAAAGTGGCACTATCCACCTCAAAGACTGTGAGCAGTAAGTGATAAAATAGATGAAGAACTTAGAATAGTGACCGGCCTATTTTGCATTCTTCATTTTGACTCCTTTATTTTTATTCTCTTTTTAAACAATTACTTTAGAGATTTCTGTTGAATTTTAATGAACACCCTAGATATTGAAGATTAAAATTTACTTAACCCATACATTGAATTTTCTATACCAAATGATATCTGTATTTTGTTTCCATAAGTTCTGTTTAGTTCTCTAAAAAATTGATCTGTTTTCTTTTTCATGATGTCCTGATTGTTCATTACGCTATATAAGATTCATTTTATCTTTTAATGATTCAGTCATACTTATTTTATGCTCTCTCTTAGATTTTGTCATAATTTTAGGCTCTGGAATATTAATCATCCTGTGTTTTACAGTTAGCTCTTTCTTCCCTGTGGCACTTATTTCCTTCTGGTTTTAGTTGTGTGTCTGTGTGTGTGTAGAGTTGTGGGAGTTTCTCTATAGTGAGTACAATTTTTTTCCTATGATTGTGCCTTACATCCTGGTTTTTAAAGTTTCCCTAGAGAACAATTTTGTGTTGCTTATCCTAAGGCTCCAGGTGATATGATCAACCTTGAATTATTGTATTTTTTGGTTAGGGAATTCCGGAATCTTAAGTGGAGTATCAATTTGGATTCCACATTCATATAAAGCAGGGGCGTGGAGATTAGATTTTTTTAAGGGAGACTTTGTTTTTCCCTAGAGAACCAGTCGTTTCACCCCTTTCCTGTGTGCACATGTGGAGAACTTTGAGTCTCCCTTTCAGTGAAGAGGCAAGTCTTCCAATACGTCTTATGCAGAGGTTTCTATAAAGGAAGACTCTTCTACATCTGGTATGGACCCTTTTCCCTAAATGGACATTGTATCCCTATTTATGTGCAGATGAAAACCCCTTCCCTCCAGGGTGCGGTGGCATCAGCTCACAAGATTACCATTTTGGCGTTAAGTGTCCTCTTTGTATTGTCACCTGGGAACTTCTCTCTCCACAGTAAGCTCTGTGTTACTTTTGTTGTTGTATTTTATCCGGCATTACTGAAAGTTTTACTTCAAAGGGATCCTAATTAGCTCTGTTTACCTGTTTCCAGAGCTGAAAGCTTCAGTTCTAGAGTATCTGTTTGATTTTTCTTAAAAATACATTCCATTATATTTCTCTGGGGAAAGTCTTGACCCTGTTATCTATTCTCCCATCATTTCCTTATTTTCTTGAATATATTAAAAGTATTTTATAGCCTCTATTGGTAACTCTGATGCTTACATCACCTGGGGGTTTGTATCCATTGTCTAACGTTCCTTATTCTCATTTTATCTATCATATAGTCTTGACATGTTGCATGTCTAGAAATTCTTTATTACATGGCAGACATTGCAAATGAAAAATCCATATCTTATCTTCCGTGAGAGGTTTTCTACCTTCCCGTTAGGCAGACAGGGTGAGGGACTGATCATCTCACTCCAATCAGGCCCTGAGTTGTGTCAGGACAGAAGTGCCTTTTTTCTAAAGACAGCTTTGAGGTATACTTGGCAAAATAATTTTCACACATTTAAAGTGTACAACTTAATATGTTTTAACATAAGTATATCACCAAGAAACCATGACCATATTCAAGACAGTGAACATACCCATCACCCACAAAACTCTTCTCCTGCATTTTGTTGTCCCTCCCTCGCTCCCCATCTATTCCCCTGGAAACCATTGATCTGGTTTCTATCACAACATAGTGGATTGCATTTTCAAGATCATTGTATGAATGGATTCATGCAGTATCTACTCTATGTTGTCTGACTTCTTTCATTTAGTGTAATTATTTTGAGAGTCATCTGTGTTGCTGTATTAATAGCTTATTTTTCTTTTAGCAGAGTATTGCTTAGTTCTGAGTTTTTCCTGAATAGTTTATTGTGAGCAGTGTTTGGATAGACCATCCTTTGTTTCTCCATTTACTTCTTGATGGATGCATGGGTTATTTATAACTTGAGCTATTATAAATGATATTGTAGTGAATATTTGGTTACAAGTCTTTGTATGGACATATGCTTTTCTTTTCTAAAGCATCAGATGAGGAATGTCTGGGTTATGTGGTAGATAGGTGTTTACCTTTTTAAAAGAAACTGTTAAACAGTTTTCCAAAATGGTTGTGCTACTGTAAATTCCTCGTGGTGTGTATCAGTTCTGGTTGCTCTATTTCCTTGCCAGCACTTTGTAAGGTCGGTCTTTCTAATCGTATACATTCTAGTAGGTATGTGTAGTAGTATCTCACTGTGGTTTTTAAAAACATTTCTCTAATGACTAATGGCATCTTTAATCAGCATCTTTTCATATGCTTATTATCCATCTGGATATCTTTACTGAAGTGTGTTTTCTGGCCTCATTCATTCATTCAGGTGTTTGCATTATTATTGAGTTTTGAAACCTTTTTATTCTGGATCAGACACAAAGAGAGACACTTACCAGATATATGATCTGCAAATAGCTTCTGTCTATGGCTTGTCTTTTCATTTGCTTCACAGTGCTTAGAAGAGCTTTGAAGAGTCTTCATTTTTGTAAAGTTCACTCTATCAGTTAATTTTTAAAATAGATTATACTTTCGGTGTCATAGCAAAGAAATATTTGCCAAACCCAAGGTCATAAAGCTTAACCCTATGCTTTTTCTCCTAGCTGTTTCATAGTTTAAGATTTCCTATTAAGATCTATGATCCACTTTGAGTTAATTATTGTATATTTTGTGAAGTGTGGATCAAAGTCCATTTTTGTTTTTTGCATATCACTATCTAACAATTACAGCACTACTTGTTGAAAAGATCCTTTTCTCCACTGCATCCTTTTTGAGAATCAATTGTCTATATAAGTGTTGGTTTAGTTCTGAACTTCCTATTCTGTTTCATTATTTTATTTTCCTGTTTTACACCAACACCATACTTTCTGATTACTGTAGCTTTATAAAAAAAGTCTGAAAATCAGATAGTGTAAGTCTTCCAACTTTGTTTTTCTTGTTCAAAGTTGTTTTGGATATTTGGGATCCTTTGCATTTTTATATGAATCTTAGAATCAGTTTTTAAATTCCTTACATCCTTTTCTGCCAGAATTCCACCCATGTCTTTGGCCATCTCCAAAGCCACATTTTCTGAAGAAGTCTCTCTAGATCCCAGGTGAAAGGAATTTCTCTTTCATCTGTGCTCCATTCACATTTCATAATATTTGATTACATTTATTCATATTTGGCTGTATGTACTTGTCTGATCTTTCCTGCCATATAGTAAACCTCTCAAGATTAGGAATCTTGACTTGGTTCCCTATGTCTGCTGAGAAAACTAGTTCTATGCTTTGCAGGAGTGAGCCCTGAAGTAAGAGGTATCTGCAGCACACATCCAGCTCATTGCTTGCATATTGTCAAGGAATCCTGCAGATTTAGAATTGTTTATTGATTGTTGTCTCCAAGATGGCTCAGTCTTTTTTATTTCTATTACTACTCCTGCAGTTTCAAAGAACAATGGGCTAATTATTTTCCAAATATCAAAACGTAGTGTAATTGAGTTGTGATGCAAATTATGAGCTGCTGTGTCTTAAAACCTGCTTAGTGTTCACAGGCTCCTTCACTCATGGAACTTTTGGGAGAATGACATATCCTTAGAGATAGCACTGCTGTCTTTGGCGACCTGAGCAGCAGTATCTGAACTCACTCCTCCTGTATTTCCAGTGTCCCGTCTAGCCCTCCTCCAGCCCTCCATGGGGGGACCTGCAGTTCTGCCCTCGAAAAGCCTGTTGCTTCTCAGGAAGACTTCCCTATGAAACATAATCATATCCTTCTTGTGGTGACATTCAGTCCAGTGACCTGACAGCAGGGGAAAATGTTTAGTCTGCTCTTAGTAGAGCCTAAACTCTTCCATACTTATTAGAAGCAAATCCAATGAGGGAACTGTGTTGGCATTTAACAAATCAGCATAAATGTCTGATGAGGAAGATCAGCTTCCCCATCCCACTCAGGCGTCATGTTGATGTGACACTCACCTTGGCTAACATTTTCTCCTGTGTGCAACGTAAGTTTCAAGGCATATGAATGGCTTTTTGTTTTTCTTCCTTGGTCTTTCCACATTCACTGTGTCTGGTGAGATTATATGAATCCTGATTATTTTCAAACCAGCGCTTACCCTTTTTAAAGGATCACGTGTTTGAAAGGCTAGTGGACAATTGGTTAGAAGATAGAAATCCTTAGATTTTGGTGCTAGAGTTGAATCTTGGTTAGGGGTGAATGAAAATTCCCATTAAAATTTTAAATTCAGTGTTACAAAGTTTTAAAAATAGTTAAATATTAGTCAATTTCATTAAACACTTTAGCAGTTATTTAGTTTTAAGCCTGTTTCTGGGGCAATTTTGTAATGATTCCCTCCCTTTATTGATTCCCTCTTTATCAGAATCCTTGAGAGGCCCCTGTCATCACTGTCAGTATCATCATCATCATCATCATGGAACTGATTCCTCTGGAAGATTCTAGGAAAATAAAGAGATGGGTGGGGTTATGTGTAGGTCAGTGTGTGCATATACAATAAGAACAGTTATCAGACATTAGATGCAAGATATCCATTTTATTTGGAGAAGAATGTGGTCATGAATTCCTGATGTGGTGAGTGAAGGAAGCAGTGGGAACATGATAGTCAATGGAAAGGAGGAGGAAGTAAGTGAAGTGGGGAGCATAGATCCTTGGTTAGGCGATCATCAAATTGGTGTGAATGAGGGTAGAGTGGTGGCAGAATCATGTTCCTCCCCCGCCACATGTTGGCCAACTGTGACATGTTACTGTACATGGCAAAAAGGATGACAGATATATTTGGAGAAAAATCTTAGAGGATTTCTGTCTTCTAAATTGTCTATTAGCCTTTTAAACCCATGGTACATTATTAAAGATTAGTGGAGGGCCACAAATAAAAAGGATTCATATAATCTCACCACACATACTGAATGAAGACTAAGGAAGAAAAACAAAAAGTCATTCATAAGTGCCTTGAACCTTAAATTGCTCATGAGAGGAAATGTCACACAAGGTGAGTGTCACAGCCACATACATAATGCCTGAATGCGAGGGGAGAAGGGGATCCTGAGATGAGACAATAGGGTGAGTAGCCTGGATTGTCCAGGTGGGCCGAATGTAATCACAGGGGTCCTTAAAATGGAGGACATAGCCCAGCTGAGTTTAAAATCAGAGGGAGGTGTAGCCATGGAGCAGTGTTCATAAAGGCTGCTGGCCATGAAAATGGAAGAAGTCATGGGGCACAAGCTAAGGAAGGTGGGTGACCTCTGGAAACTGGAAAGAAAAAACAAAAACAAGGAAATATTCTCTTCTAGATCCTCTGGAAGGAAGGAACCCTACTGGTAACTTGAATTTAGCTCAATGAGAACTGTGTTGGATCTCTGACCTCCACAGCCATAAGGTGATAAATCTGTGCTGGTTTAAGCTGTTAAGCTTATGGAAGTTTGTTACAGTGGTAATAGAAAAATAACACAGTGAGCGGTAGTGTAAGGGATTAAAGTTCTAGGCTGGGGTGTGGAGAGGATTCTGACATTTACACCTAAAAAACAACCAGGTTCAGTGGGAAGGTGTTTTAAGGAAGACCTACCTGGTAGGGCTGTTAAGAGGACTGTTTGGTGTGAGGAGAGCATTGGAGTAGAGGAATCAATTAAATCTCTACCAGAAAAATAAGGAATAAAACATAACAGGGCTTCAGTATTAGTGGATGCAGGAATGGAAATGGGCAGAGAGATATAAACATTACTTTGAAATTAGCTACAGGTTTGATGATTGCATGTTGGGGAGAGTTAGCCAATGTGTGGACTGAATGTTTGCATCCCCTCAAAACCCATATGTCGAAACCCCATCTCCCAGGGTGATGGTATTGGGAGGCGGGGCCTTTGGATGGTGATTACTAGGATAAAATGAGGTCATGAGAGTAGAGTCCTCATGAATGGGATTAGTGCCCTTATAAAGGGTCCCAGATTGCTTGCTTCCCTCTGCTCTGGCCCATGAAGATAGTGGGAAGACAGCCATCTTCGAGCCATGAAGGCTATCCTCTCCCAGACACATTGACCTCAGCCTCCAAAACTTAAGGACCATGCTGGTTGTTTAAGCCACCCGACCCATGGTAATTTGTTACAGCATCCCAGACTGACGCAGACAGTGGAGAATGCCTCTGAGTTTGGCACTGATTGCCTGGAGAATGCTGAAACCCAGGGAAGTGGGCAGCACAGACGCTTACTCATTTAACCCTGGCAACACGGTACGAGATAGAGTCTACATATTCCTCGCTATTTAAAAGGGAAGGAAAAAGAGGCACAAATAACAACAACAACAACAACAACAACAACAGCAATAATTTTTCCAAGATTCACACAGAAACCCCTGGAGGCAGAGTGAGAATTTATACTCAGGCAGGCTGGTCCCAGAGCCCCTGCTCATAACTACTAAGTCAGATCACCTTGCTTATGTGGATCAATTTATTTCAAGTGTGATATGAGGTTACTGTGTCCAGTAACTTATAATTTCAAAATTACTCACTGTAAGGGAATCATTAGTTGCAGGCATTGCAAACCACAGAAAGCTAGACATACAAAAATAACTCGTTAGGGCAAGATAACCAATAATGTTTTTAAATATTATACTTGCTGAACCTTTGCAATAAAATGTGTATTTATAATTCTGTCTGGCTACAGAATAACTTCATAATCCTGAATGTGGCTGGTGGCTCCCATGGTGGACAGCACGGGCCTAGAGAATTTAAGTGACTTGTCCAGTCTCGCCCAGGAAGCTCGTGGTGGGATCAGAGCTATAGGCTGGGAGTTTTCCTTCCTATCCAACAAGTCCCTCATGGAGGCTTAGAAGCTTCTCCTTTGGTGCCCAGCTGTCTATCCGTAATTATGACATCTTGTCAGGTGTCCCAGCCTGCTCCTGAACAACAGTCAGTAACCACTTCTGCTCTTTTCTGGCCAGGTAATACATTCTAGCAACTTCCATTGACTTCTTGGCATCAGTTCTTACCTGGAAGGGTAGTGCCTAGAGATGCAAATGTGTCCACATGACAGGGTTTTCATAAACATAGCAGGAGTTGTCAAGAGAAGAAAACGTCAGGAAGACGAGTGGAAGCAGGTCATTTAATATACCAAATGGGTACTTTCAATGTATTTTTGTGTTTCCAAGTCCAGACTTGTTCTGTTCGTGCATTACAGGCCAATAAATCGGGAGACCAGGACTTGGGGCAAGAAATAGCGACTTTAATTTGGAAATCCAGCTGAGAAGATGGAAGTCTAATGTCCTGGAAAACCATCTCCCAAAGTCAGAATTCAGGCTCTTTTTATATTAAAAAGGGGAAGCAGGAATGCTTGGTTGTTGCAAACTTGGTTTATGAATTCTTTGTTGTTAGAATCTTTTGTTCTTGCAGCTCTTCACCAGGGTCAGATCCGTGTAAACCTCCAACAGACAAATGTTATTTTCTATTCTGTAACTTGTTATCTTTATATGAGTGGGAAAGTTTAAAGTCAGAGCCTTGAGAATAGGGTCTCCTGTATATTTCAGGCTCTAGGCAACATTGTTTTATAAAAGGTGCAGAACCAACAAGACTAAACCTAGGAAACAGGGCACAGGGTTAAAGTCAAAAGAACAGATCTAATACGGAGTCAGATTTGTTCTTTCTTATTTCAGTAGTGCCATGCAGAAGGCACTTTGGGCAGCTTGTTGTAGGGTCCTGGAGGCTTTCTCTCTCAGCCTCTGGGCGCCTATATTGTAAACCCTTCATAGCTGTCTGGCCTGCTGGAAAACCACTCCAACTGTTTTGCCTGGAAGATGTGTTCTGTTTATAACTCATCTCTACAGCTTGGAAAACAACTCAAGAAAAACTCAGTTGGTTTTCCACCAGCCCTGGGCAGGGGTGAGGGATAGCATGTTATTATTTTATAAAATAAAAATTAAAATTAAAAAAATAATAAAAATAATAAAAGAAGTCTTAAAACAGCACTGGGCACATAGGAGAGAGTCAATAAATGTTTCCTGGCTTAAATTAAAAGTGATGGATCAGTGATTCCATGGCTGCTGTATTTGCTGTGCTAGTTACTCCTTTGCTCCATTACAATTTTTTTTAACTGAAAAAGAAATACATGCATATGGTTAAAAAAAATTCAAACAGAGCACAAAAATACACAAGTGAAAGAAGTTTTCCCTCATCCTCTGTTCTTTCAGCCCTAACTGGAGATGCCGCTGTTTATTTTCCTTTGTGTGCTTTTCCAGATATGCTATGCACAGTCCCACCTATGTATGTAAGTTCCTTAAACTTTTACTTATTTTTAACTTAAAGGGGTTTAAATCCTCAAGTGCCTTCTGCCCGGGTAATAGAAAAGAACAAATCTGACTCCATACTAGATCTTTTCCTTTGACTTAAACCCTGTGCTCTGCCTCCTAGGCTTCATCTTGCTTGTGAAACAATGTTGCCTAGAGCCTGAAATATACAGGAGAGCCTATTCTGAAGGCTCTGACCTTTAAGGATATTTAACACTTTTTCATTCATAAAAAGATAACAAGTTGCAGAATAGGAAATAGCGTTTGTTTTGCTGGAGGTTTACAGATATTTGACCCAGGCAGATAGCTGCAAGAACAAAGGATTCTAACAAAAAAGAATTCCTACACCAAGAAGTTTGCTACAACCAAGCACATAGGAAAGGAGCCTGAATTCTGCCTTGGGGAGATGGTTTTCCAGGACATTAGTTTGCCATCAAGGTATACAGAAACTTGCTATTCCATGCCCCAACACCTGGTCTCCGAACTTATTGGCCTGTCCTGCACTGAGGAGAATAAATTTGGACTCGGTAACACTCCTGTCTACCTAGCAAGCTGGGCACTGGAATTGAGGACAGCTCTCCCACACCCAGGGACCTACTGTGAGCCCTTGATGGTTCCCCTAGGGTGGGCTGTGGTTTACTCAGGAGGGATGCGGACTATGTACCAACAGTCAGGCAGTCTGCTCTGTCTGGGGCTCTGATCTTTTACCTGCTGCCCCCTGGCAGCCCAACACCTGGGACATTGGAGCTAAGGCAGAGACCCTGCCAGCCTGTTTCCCAGCGTGTAAAAGGGGAATATGTACTCTTCCCAAGGTAGTTCTGAGCGACAACACTTGCTGGTGCTTGTTTCCCAGAGCAACAGGAAACCCAGCTCTGCATGGGGGCAACGGGTGTGATCCCCATAGGGGTTCTGCACAGGCCTTGGCTGGAGGGCTTGACCAAGGAGGTAAAATTTGAGCTGCGGGCCTTGAAGGGTTAGAGTAGGGTACAGACGCAGTACTGCCGCCTCTTTCAGGGTGCCCCCAGAGGTAAAGCTTTTTCTCTCCATCTCGGCTACTCCCCTCCCCCCTCCAGATCCCTCCCTTCTCTCTGCACCTCCTGTCCGTCTCCCTCCACTTTTCCCCTCCTCTCATCCTCCTCCCAACATCTCCCTCCCTCACTTCCCCAGCTTGTCTCACAGAACCCAGAGGCTCGCTGGCCGTCCTGCGCATGCGCAGTCGGTGCCAGCTGGACCGCGGGTTGGAAGCTCCAGCTCCGAGCCGGGGATCGGCCCCAAAGGCTTCTCAGCTCTGTCGCCCGGTAGGCCTTTGGCTCCTGCCCGGTGCCGGGGCCTCCGGCTGTGGACGTGCAAGGTGGGGGGCTCACGGGAAAGGTTCAGGCGGCTGCGGGAGGGCGGTCCGCGTATCACAGCCCGCCAGGGCGCGAGTCAGCGTGTGTTCAGCTAAATTGCTCGGGCCAGGCCCCTCTGCCCGCGCCACCTGCCCCGGCGCCCCGGCCACACCTGTCCAGGGCCAGGTGTGCACCTGCCGCCTCTCGCCCAAGCCGGACTCCCCTCAGTCCGCGGCTGGCATCCCCTTCCCCTCTCCCGCCCAAGAGTCCTCTCCTCACGGGCTTCCTCTCCTCGGCCGCCTACCCGTCCCCGCCCCTGGGTGGGCTGTGTCCCGGAACGGCGGTGTCTGCGGACCCGGACGGGAGAGAGCGGCTGGGGCTGGGGCTGGCCTCCGAGCGGGGCTGCAGCCCGCGTCCCCAACCCCCCGCTTTCCCTGCCCTGTGACCCCGGGGCTGCTCTCCTCTCCCTTTCTCGCTCCGTCAGGACCAGCTCAGTGGCTTGGGCACTGCTCCCCGGGCTGAGAGCCTCAGGCTGTAAATTCCAGCTTCTCCTGGTGAAGTCAGGAAAAGGGAGCGTCAGTGCTATGGGAGCTTCCATCTCCTCCCTCAGTGTTTCTACCCCAGGTAAGTTCCTTGAACACTTTCAGGTGCTATGATGGCGGTGCTTGATGATGTCGCGTGTTTTTATAATGAGGAGGATTACAGTGTTGAAAGCAAGGCTAGGTTCAGTTAAAAATGAGCTGAAGGCATGAGTCTGTGACATCTTCCAGGCTTCCCTGTCCCAGGGTGAAACGTGACCATCGATTTTAGAAAGATAGTTAGAGTCCCTAACTAGTCCAGCCCAGCTAGTGTGTGTTAACAGGAACAGCACCACCAGAGGCGTTGGAGACCCAGGGACATTGCAGTCCTAAAGAGCTCCTGGCACAGTTTGGTTTGTTTTGTTTTTTTGTTTTTCTTTAATTGTACGGCAGACTAGTTGTATACAGGGGAAAATCATGGTCAAAAAATATTTTTTCATATAACACTTTTATTGTGATATTGTTCACACATCATGAAGTCCATCCATTTAAATGGTACAATTCAGCAGCTTTTAGCATATTCACAGTGGTGCAACCATTATTATTCCAGAACGTTTTCATCACTTCAGAAAAAACAGTGGAAACCAATGACCTATCCACCCTTCCCCAGTGGTGGTTCTAAAGAAGTTTCTTGGCTGTTCCTGACCATAAATTAACTTGTTACATTCCATGAAATATCTGGTAGAAATTCTTAACAGAATTGCATTGAATCTGTCTATCAAAACAGGAAGAATTAATGTCTTTATGGCGTAAACTTCTTCTACCCATGAATATATCTGAGACCCTATCTTTTCATCTGTCCAGAGCCTGGCCCATGGGAAGTCCTCACTAATTGTTGGGCTTGTGAATGATTAGATTCTATACATTGTTAGTTGCAAATGTAGCCTTTCACAGAAGAGAAAAGTAACCTCAGTGAAACCAAGTGACTCTCTGATGGTCAGAAAGGGTGACAGTCAGTGCTGGAGTGATCCAGTGAACTTGCTGCTTGCAGACAGAATTCTCCACCACCTACAGCTACAGGGATTACAGTGTTCTTTTATTTTTTTAATGACTTGCTTTTATTTTTCTAATTATTTTTTATTGAAGTGTAGTTAACTTACAATGTCAGTTTCAGGTGTACAGCAGAGATTCAGTTGTAAACATATGCATATGTATATACATACATTTTTGATTGCTTTTAGTACAACTCATTACAATAACTTGAATATAGTTCCCTGTGCTATATAGCAGGTCCTTGTCATTTATTTTATATTTATTAATGTGTATCTGTTAATCCCCCATTTCCTGCCTGCTAACCACAGTTTGTTTCTATGTCCATGAGTCCATTTCTAGCAGCACCATTTTTCCTAGTTAATATATGGTGCTTGGCTGCTTTCAGTTTCAGTAATTCCATCTTATCTGTGGGTGTTTTTCTTCTGGTGGATCTGTATGTGGTTTGCACACGTGGTAATAGAGATCTGTATTTGGGAGAACTCCAGGCCTTGTGTAGTCCCTGGTACAGAGCGCCCTCTGAGATGATGTTTGAACTGGGAAAAAAGCATAGAAATTGTTGGAATTTCCACTATGCTTGAGACTTCCAGGTTTGTATAACCTCTCTAGCCCACCTTAATGTGGGCTGCACCCATACTGGGTAATTTGGTGGAACTCCATGGTATGGTGATGTAGAGACAGGGCCTTGTATGCTTCTTCTCTTTCCTTTTTCTAACACTCATTCTCCTGGGCCTCCCAGATCCTCCCACAGCAGTGCCAAGGGCTGGCTTGGTTCTGCACTCAGGCAATATTTGTTAATAAGGCCCTTTCCTCATCTCTTTGGAGCCTCCGTTTCCTCCTCTGCACAATGAGACCGTAGACTAGATAAGTCCTTTTCAGTTTCTTTTTAAGCCATGTTTCCTTTGAGAAACAGAAAATGCAAATCTCTCCTCCCATTTCAACCCTTTAGATTTTGATAAGTCCTCCAAGGAGTGACATAGCTCTTCGTGGAAAACTGATGTGATTGTGATTCCAGGTGGCACAGAAAAGACTCTTCAGAGATTTATTGCAGGGAAAGGGCAGGAAAGGGGCAGTATTTCACACTTTCTAGTGTGAGCAATGGAGCAGGGGATTGGGTTTAAATACGGTGGCTGATGTGGCCTCTCTCTAATTTTGCACAATGTGATAAACCTCTCTCCATCAGTTTCTTCATGTGTCAAGTTGGGGTGATAGTATTTTAGGGTTTTTGTGAAACATTATACACATAATCCATTTGTGTCTCGGTAGAAACAAGACCTGCTAGGGAGTCAGTGATTTCTTTAAAAAAAAAATAAATCTTATCCGTAGTACTCTGTGTGTATTTTGAAGTTCCTGGAGGGTGAGTGTTGAAACTGAAGTCCATCGTGGGACAGGTGGCCCATGGTTCTCTGTGCCCCAGATTGCCCCCTCCTCCCCAGTCCTCTTCCCCTCAGTCCAGGATGAAGTTCCCTAGTAGATTTACACAGAGTTCTTGTGGAAATGGCTTTTCATTTTATTGTTTCACCAAGAAGGGCTGCCATCATGATCTCTGTGGTCATGTTTTGGTGACCTGAAGGCTATGCAATTGGGGGATTCTATTTAATAAAAAGAAAAAAAAATACAAATACAAAGTTAGACCTAGGGTCGTGACAGGGGCTCTTGGAAGTGGGGACCATTAGCTTTGTTAGCTTCAGGTGCAGTAGTCTCTGGCCACGAGGACCCATCCTCGTGCTCTGAAGTTGGAGGGACCAGAGGGTTCAGTGGGAAATTTAACTGAGTGTATCTCATGGTCTAGGGATTGTCCTATTTGTGCTGTGTGTTCCTTATTTGTGACAGTGAGCTCATTTAATCTCAATAGCCTCTTTAAAAAATTAGACTTTTAATTTTGTGATGTTATGTAGATTCCCATGTAGTTGTAAGAACTAATATGGAGAGGGCCTATGGACACTTTGCCCAATTTTCCTTAATGGTTCCATCTTGCAAAATTCGGGTACAATTCATTACTGACTCACTAACCCTTTGAGGTTTGTGTTATTGCCCTCATTTCTATTCATGATTAAACTGGGGCTTAGAGAAGCACACAGGCCTGCCCAGGTCACCCACATGGTTAATGTAGAGTCGGGTGAACGTGGGCTTGGGATTTCCAGGCAGTACCATTATGATGGTCTGTGGCAGGGAGCAGCATTCACTTTGCTTGTTTATTCATTCATTCAACATTAATTGAGTAACCTCAGTGTGTCAGATGCTTTTATAGGGTTATCAGATTCTTCAGCAGTACTGAGAATCAGGTAATGTTTCCTTTATTTTAATCTGAGAAAATTAGCTCTGAGAGGTTATAACCAGCCCCCAAAGGTAATAGAGCTCATAAAGGAGGGATAGTAAATTTGTACAGTCCCCCCTTTTTATGCAGGTTGTAACCTAGGCATTTTACATTTGCAAACTTCCGTAATCTAGATATATTCTTGTAAGGCAAGGAATTTTTTTTAATTGAATTATAGGCAAGTTTACAGTGTTGGGTCAATTGCAAGGTGTTTTTTTAATTTTGAATTAAAAAATATTTTTTGAGGAGGGTAATTAGGTTTGTCTATTTGATTCATTTTTTAAAGTGAGGTACTGGGGATTGAACCCAGGACCTCGTACATGCTAAGCACGTGCTCTAACACTGAACTGTACCCCCCTCCCCAAGGCAAGTTTTCTTATCCATTATTCTGCAGCTTAGGAGTTCAAATAAATTGGAGTTGAAATCCAGATGTTTTGATCCCACTGTGGCTCTTTTCTTTATATTCTGCTTAAAGGGTTGTGGAAAGCAGTTCCTTTGTTCATTTTTTATTCAGCAGTTTTGAGCACTGACTTTGCATCAGGGTCTGGCTAGGTGCTTGGAGCAGAAAACAAGAAATGACCCTGCTCTGCAGGGGCAGGAAGCCTAGACCAAAAGCTGGGTAATGTGATCCGAGCTACGGTAGCCATGTGCAGACGCTGAGGACAAACTGTACCCCCGGCTTTGCTTGGGCTTCCCTTGCCTTCTGGCTGGTACACACCATGTCACCACAACCCAGAGGGGACCACAGCCCACAGCAGAGTATGTATCTCGATCTCCTCTCCCCTCTCGGCAGGGGCTGCAACATGAGCATCCCTGACTATGTGCAGTGCACTGAGAACGACCAGATTCTCCTTGTGGTGGTCCAAGCCATTGGGTTCATCTCAGAAGAGAATTTCTTTTGCATCTATAAGCGAATCAACTTGGTGAGCCAGATCAGCCCGTGCGGCTCCCATTGGGCACTCTGTATCCACTACAGGCACCACTATGCGCCCAAGAATGGGTGGAGAAACTCCCAGACCCACAGCAAAGTAGTGGGCCTTGTCACCATTACCGACTGCCTCTCGGCCAAGGCCTTCGAGAAGCTCCAAGTGCAGAGGAGCTGTATGGCACCTCATTAATGACTCTCAGCACTTTGTCTTTGTGCTGCATGGGGAAGTAGCCGAGCAGACACGCACCGACGTGGCCTTCAATCTACGAGGACTGCAGGTTGTTGGAAAAGAGGATCGAGGACTTCACTGAATCACTCTTCATCTTGCTCAAGTTCAAGTGGCTGGATAGGGCCCCCAACAAGTCTGGGGACAAGATCCCCCTCCTCTGCAACTTGATTGAGAAGGAGGACTTCATGGGACTGGACACAGACATCAGGTAAGTCTACCTGAAGGCCCGGCTGCCCTGGCTGTGAGCCGGATTGCTTCCGGACATCCAGGAAGGGATCAGCAAAGAAGAGAGCTGTCTTGTAGCCAAGGGTGGAGGGAGGTGCAGCCCGCCGGTTTACAGACATTTAAAAGTGAATCTGCCTTTGTTTCAGAGAGATCCTTTTAGGGTTAGTGTGGACACTTACTCCCGCGTTTCAGCCAGGACCCCTGGTGGGACCCTTGGACTTGCTGTCCAATAGAGTAGGCACAGCCACTGATGTTAGGAGCGCTGGGGAGGAGGCTGGTCTGAGCTGACATGTGCTGTAGGTCAAATGCACATCAGACGCTGAGACTTATCTAGTAAGAGGAATGTAATCTATCTTGTTACTTTCTATATTGATTACATGTCAAAATGATAGTATTTTACATACAGTAGAATAAGTGAGATCTGTTCTTAAAATCAGTTTCTAGCAATTGTTTTTTGTTTGTTTGTTTCTTTGTTTACTTTTTAAATATGGCAACTGGGAAACTTTCTTTACATGGATCTCATTTCATTTCTGTTGGGCAGCCTGCCCTGGGACAGTCTCATCCCTTTGCTTATACATGAGACGCTGAATCCCGAGACACATAACGAGGCTCTGGTTGAGCTGGGGGTGGTGCCGGTGTCTCCTGACTCCTAGGCCCAGCACCTGCAAGGCTCAGGCCCTCTCTTCATGCCCAACAGCCACCATGCCAGGTTAGGACATCAGAAACACCGCCAGGGTCTTCCGAATGAACTCCTTATACAGGGAAAGTCGTGTCACAGGGTATGGGACAGAGCAGGGAAAGGTTCCTCCTCACTTTGTCCCTGTGATCAGGTCAAAGGCCTCACTTTGCCTCGGAAGTGCAGACAAGCTCTTCTGGGCTGCCTACCACCCCACCTTCTGCTCTGTTTCCCCGTGTGTCTATCGTGCTGTCCCTCGGGCAGAAGAGGGTGTGATGCCTTTGCCAACAAGTGGTCCCCCTTTGCTGAGGAGAGTGAGGGAAGTTGTGTCCCTCCGGCCTACAGCCTCGGGCCTTGAGTCTGGAGAGCGCTGATGGCGGTCCCACAGGTGACGGTCGGAGGACCTGGCACGTGCTGCCGGGCCCACTGTGGAGGTGGTGTTCTGTGATTCTTGAACTTAGCTAAGATCAGATCCTACTTTCTGGTTGTTGATCAGTTGGAGGAGAAGATGCCAGAGAATTGAGAAAAAGAAAGTCCAGACCAGCCCTGTGAGTGAGAGGCACAGGGGACCCGAGTCCCACCTGTGTGTGGTGCCTGGCGAACTCTGGTTGAATTTTCAGTTCCTCCCCGTATATTCCTCTATGGCTTAAGGAAGGGGCAAGGCATGTCGTGGCCATGATCTGTACTTGTCCTCACAGGGCCCTGTGATCTACATGTCCGCACTCCCCTTCTGCTACTTGGAGATGAGGTGGCAGTTTTAGGAGCCTGAGCCCTGCTGAAGGCACAGCTGCCAGCACCGGTCTTCTCCCAGAGTGGCTCCGTTCACCTCACCTGTCACCTCCTGCTGAGCCCCCAGGCATTAGTCAAGGTAGGTGCATCGGAGAAACGTAAGCAGGGACCAACTTCTCCCCCTGGACAGACTGGTTGGTGAGCAGTGGAAGCCTGGGGCCCTGCCCCAGCCTGCTGGCCAGTGCCTCCTCTTTGTCATAGGAGTCACTGGTGACATTTTTGCTCAGCAACTGCTTGGCTCTGAATCTGCAGACCCACCAGAGAATGCCAGCTGGATTTTGCCTTTTGAAGTCTGTCCTTGGGATTTGGCGGAGTAACTGGATGTGTGCTTAGAGCATAGTGGTTGACACTGTCACCATTGTTTACCCAGAACCTCGTGTACCAGGCATGGCTCTCGGCATCAAAATATAGCAGTGCATTAAACCTCCCTCCTGGTGGGTCTGTTTTGGTACAATAAGCGTCCAGCCAGCATCTGAACGTCAGGGAGATAACGCGGCCAGTGAGCTCGGGTCAAGCACGTTCTTCTCCAGTCACTTTTACTCCATTGTTCCTTTTACTATTCCACAGTCATTAATTTATAAAACAATGCTTTGGTACAGGAGCAGAGCCTAATTCTCTCGTGCTACTCTTGGTGGGAGTGAGTAAAAGTGTCCAGCCTGAAATGCGGCCACATTTTGTAGCTCAAAAGCTATCTAGACACATGTAGGTGGAGTTTTGCTTTGGGGCTCTGACCACGTTGGTGTCCCCCGGCAGCGCCGCTCCCCACAGGCCCCTGCCTTCAATGGAGCAGGAGGTGAGTGTGGGTGTCACCGTCCCCACGTCCCTGTCCTCATCACACTCACGTAAGTTCTTGTATAGGCTGTCAAAGTCATTTTTGTTCTTGTGTGTTTCTAATTTTCGCTTGTTCACCTTTTCTTTTTCTTTTTTCCTTTTTCTCTTGTACTGCCCTGTGAGCATGTTGTTGCGTCTGAAAAGGTGGGCTGTGCACACCCTGCATTGGAAATAGCTAGATCGCCCTCCATGCTGTCTCCATCGCTTTAAAAAGCAAAAACTTAACAGCTGCCTTGGTCCTTGTATTATCCTAGTCATCTTTTTATTTTCTAATTTTTTGGAATATTTGCTTTGTTAGCACATCACCCATTGGTGTTTGATACCTGTTAAAATCCTTGCTTTGTGGAATCTGTTTTGTCCTCCTTATATTTAGTGACAAATGCGCCCTTATTAAATTTATTTGTTTGTTTTGAAGAAGTGAGATGCGAATTGATTTAGGCTGCTGCTGAGGGATTCTTTTCATGGAGTATTTAAACTTGGAAAGTCAAAGTCTGCAGCATCTTGCTCGATTTCTGCTTTTACACAAAAGTGCTCAGCACACGGTTCCTGGCTGTCGCTGTGTGACGTGCGTGATGGCTCTTCCTGGCCGGTGGTCACTGGTGAGTAAGTGGCCGTCTCGGGGGTGAACAGCTGTTGGAGGAAGCAGTCACTTTTTTTTTTGCATTCAACTCCCCCGTGCCATTTACTTTACTTTGCCTTCATAAAGGGGCAGTATCGGTTCTAAAATCCATGCCACTCTTTTGTTCCCTGTATGAGGCTGGTTTTTCTGAGTATCAGGACAACATGGCCTTCTCCGAAGAGGCTGGCTCACCTGGATCTGGTGGACAAACGGACCGCTAAAGGGGACCGTAGGTTCCACTCTGCTTCAGCCAGTGGGCATTCAGAGCCGGGTCTGTGGTTTGCCTCAGCAGCCATGCAGGCCTCCCTACACCGGCCTTTACTTTTAACCCATGTTGGCAGTAAGTAGCTGACTCGTTGTCTGTTGCAGCTGACATCCACCATTGACGGCCGTGTCGTTAGTTTGCGGTAGTGAGTGTCCAACACCCCAGTCAGCCGTGTAGGAAGAAGCTTTGGCCGACCTAGGACCTTGGATTCTCACCCCCACCATGTTTCATCTCACCCGGGGGAAGGGTTTGGCCACCACCATCATGCTGACCATGAGGCCTTGTTTCTCCTTTCATGTTGTGGTCCAAATGTCGGCACTTCATCCTTCACTGACTTGGTCTCGCTTGAGACAGGCCAGACTTTCTGAAAGAGTCCATCACATTCTTGGGGGGAACAGAACAGAAGTAAGTGTCGCAAGTAGAAGGAGTCTAGGCTGTCCGGGTTGGCAAATGCAGGCTGGGATCTCTGATGGCTGGGCTGTGCCCTGGACACAGGCTTTTCCCGTGGCTCCCGAGGGCCCAGGGGTCGGAGTGAGAACAGCCTTGCCTGGGTTCCTCCATCCACATCTGCTCACTGGCAAGTGTGTCTGCTAATTAGGAGCTCCCCCAGACCTCGGGCCCTTCAAAGTTCAGACCACGGGAGAACTTTGAGTCCCTTCTCCTGGGCCTCCTTTGTGAGAATTCAGTGCCTTCTGAGGTGCCCCGAGCCAGGAGATGCCTCCCCCTCCAGGGAGCACCCTTTGGAGGATTGTGACTCACTGCACCATGCTGTGAGCTTGTGGGGTTCTTTCCGTGGTCCCTGCAGAACCAGTCTTGAGTTGGGCTTAGCAACGGAAATGACAAGACAGGTTCCAGGGCAGGGCTAGGGGGAGGGAACAGGGGAAATTTAATGTGACTTCAAACACCTAGGTGGGTTCTGGAGCTGTTACTAAAATGGGGAGCCTGGGAGGTACCTGCCAGGAATCGAATTCCATAGTAAATGGTGGACATGAGGGATATTTAAGATGCCATTTGTCATCCAAGTTAGGACTTCAAAGAGGCACTCGGGTCTATGAACCTGGGGCTCAGGTGAAGGAGCCGGACTAGAGATACACATTGGGAGTCGTCATTCTCAGCTGGTGTTCACAGCCGTATAGGGGGCTGAGCTCATCTTGAGATGTGCAGACTAAGGCTGAGGGGGGACAAGGCTGTGCCTCGGTTGGAGGAAAGCCCAGACCATTCAGCTTTGGTGTGTCAGTCAGTGGCATTTGCGATTTTCAGAGCAATGCCATTTATCCTTAAGGGGCTAGGGGGTGGGGAGGGCCACCCAGGAAGAAATCTGAAGGGAAGGTTGTGGCCACGTGTGTGCGTCTTGGGACGATGCAGAGGGTGCAGGGTCCTGGAGGGGAGACTCTTCAGAAGCTGGAGTTGGAGTGGGGAGTGGGGAGAAGGTAGTCACACTCACCTGTGAGGGAGGGAGGGAGGCCTAGGGAGTCCCCAACCTACCGGACTTGCTTTCCCATGAACAGAAGGCAATCAGACAGAGGATCTGAGGTGAAAAGGGATGGGCGCTGGGTGAGGAGCCAACCTGGAGAATGGTGCTTGGACAGTTCTGGAATAGTCTCCCTGCAAACTAGAGTTAAAAAATCTCAGACTCTTAAGAACATTGATAGTGACTGGGGAGGAGACAGTTCTTTTTCTGGCCTCCTAAGGGTAAGGCATGTATCCGGGGATACACAGAAGAATCAGGCAGTCTGTTCCATTGGTTTGACCCTTACCAGGGGGAACAGAGCAAGTTTAAAGGGGGAGAAGGGCAGTGGAGGGAAACTAGCAGGGCCCCGTGTCAGGTACCAGTCGGCTGCCCTACTTGCGTGTTGCATTCACATCCATGCCTCCCAGGTGGTCGGTGGCAGCCCCCTTTTGCAGATTGGGAAGCCTTCTCAGAGGGGTTAAGGAATTGGTCCGTTTAGCGGCTAGTAAATGCTGTAGCAGGATTCAAGCAGGGCCTTGTCAGACTTCAAGGGCATGTTTTCTCTACTAATTCTGGTACCTCCCTGTTGTACCTGGAATGGTGAAGGGGGTCAGTTTTGGAGCCTTTCAGAAAAAGTGCGATTCATGTGCCTCAGGACTGTTTCACAAAGCTCAGTGTTCTTTGATGGTTTGGAAGCACCGCAGTGCTTTTCGGCCCATAGAGGTAAGGTCTTACTCCTTTGACGATGACGTGGTTGCAAATGACGTACAGGTGCAAAACCAGACTTAGCAGCTTCTGAAGGGAAACTCTCCAGTTCTCCCTTGATAGACTTTCTTCCACGGGATATAACTGTGCTGCAGGTTAGGCCTGAGCTTTCCATATGAAGTGAGGGTTTCTTATCCAAAGTTAGCATAAAACGGTCAGATGAAGAAAATCGACGTTGACAATTTATTTTTGGATTTCATTAGACAAGATGTACTATCAGTTCATGGCCCATGTAGCGAATGAAATTGAGTACAGAACATTGCATTTCTTACTTTCTATTTAGAGTTCTCTTACAACATAAGGTTGCCTGCTTTGGAACATCAGCTCCACCACCAGGGCGCCTGTCGGTGTGTTGGTGTGATTGCATTTACACAGTGAATGTAATCTGGGCTTCCTCAGCCGCAAACACTCCAGTGCAGAATCACGGGCTGTAGCCATCTCTTAGTCACGCAAATACTTCTAAAATTATATGATGCCAGAAAAGAAAGAAGAAAGAGAGAGAGATTGCCTTTATCAAAGATCCTTTCAATTCTAACTGCAAACTGTTGTTGAGCAGCTCTGGTTTCATTTGGATATGAATATATACATTTCTTTGCATTTAACCTGGGTTTTGGACTAGAACACCAAGCTCTTGCTGTCCACAAGCCACAAAAATAGTAGCCAAATTGCACTCTTGTGAAATATTTTATTCTTTTTTTCTGAGACAGTATCCTTGAACTTGGGACTTGGGCTGTGATTTATGCTTTTTGCTTTTCCCACCCCTCTTGTAATCTCACTCCTTCCCACATGGCCCCCAAGAGGTCGTGGTCTCAAAGGAGCGGGCAAACACACAGTTGGTCACCATGCAGTGCTGCTGTAGAGGGAGCCCAGCCAAGACCTAAAGGACATTATCAGAGAGGACTTCCTGGAAGAAATGGGCTGTACATTCAGTTGTGAGGACATAGTAAGTGTCAGTCAGGAGAAGGCATCAAGAGGATGGCTCACGTGGCAGGTGCAGCCTGGGCAGAGGCCTGGAGGCTTGTGGGGTGGGGACTCGGGGAGAGTGTCTTGTGTGGTCCAGGGTGGAGGGTGCCTTGCTTGGGAGGACACTGGAGATGGCCTAGGGTGGAGGGCTTTGGAAGAGTTTGGGTTTTACTAGACCTGTCACAGGAGGCAGTGAAGGGTGTCAGCAGGAAGTGACCCTCAGGAAAGGTACTTCTGGTTTTGCTTCTGATATTCTACAGAAAGTAGGGTCGGGACGGGCGACAGCAGGTATGTCTCTCCCTTTGAGACCCACCCCGTCATTCATTTATTCATAACACTAGCACTTCTGAGTGTCTAGGGGAGAGAGGGTGGACCCACATTAGTAAGCAAAATGTATTTGCTTCTTGGGAGCTTAGCAGTGTCAGAAGTTGACTTAACCTAGAATGTTCTTGGAAGAGAGGAACAAAGTGCGGAGGTTGGAGGGAGGGAAGGCTTCCTTGAGAAACATTCAAAATGAGCCTGGAGGCAAGTGTGAAGTAGGAGCAGGTCAGTGGGCCCCTGAGGTCACTGGGGACCTGGGTACTGAGGTGAAGCTGGGCGGGAAGTGTCGGGGGTGCGGCTAGAACTCCACCAGGGAGCCTCTGAAGGGTTTGAAGTGGGGATGATGTAATCAAATTTGTGCTTTGGGCAGGCTGCCCTGGCTCTGTGTGTGTGTGTGCGTGTGTGTGTGTAGCAGGGAAGAGGGGGAGGGTGCCACCAACTGGGGGGGGTCATTAGAAGACCATTCACAGGCTGGGAGGTGACCCGTGGGAGAGGGGCGTCGGGGCTGCTTGGGAACTGCAGGGGCAGTGTGGATGCCGGATTTCCTTATGGGGAGGGCTTGTTAGCGGGGCCGCCCTAGCGGCGCCTTTTGGCTGGAAGTAAAAAGATGGAGGCCGCTAGGTGGACTTTCCTCTTCTCTCCTTCCCTGCCTTGTGTGATTATCTTAGCTCAGCCAACATTTGGAATAGAAGAGCTAAGTTTCAGGGTAGCCCAGGAATTTGTTGAGCTCGTTGGAGTGAGATCTGATAGGATTTAGGTTTGTTCTGCATGTTCACTTAGCTAGAAACGTCCCGTCTTTCGGATTTCCATAGGGGTTTTATTCTTGATAAAAATTGCGTTCTTGGTGAGAAGAAAATTAATACAGCTGTTGTCTTTCTCAAAAAAAACATATCTTTTAAGAACATTAATATTCAAAAGAATAGGAATATATAAAAATGATAAAGTAAGGCTTTGGTGTAGTTTCTTTGGTTTCTGAGTTAATGTGGAGTTACAGCGTTTGCATTACTTAATAGCACATCCTTATCAGTATTTAAAGAGCTGTTAGTGAGCGCCCCAGGCCCCACCTCTCAAAGCATCATTAGTTTGCTCTGAAATAGTGAGGTCATAAAGGTCTTGATTACAGAAGCCAAAGAGTTGGTTTATAATATGCAGCATAGCTCCCTTTAAAAAATAATAATAGGATCAACATTAAGAAAGTGAAAGATAATTGATTTTTTGAAAGCTGAAACATAAACTTTCTTGTGCTAATGTTGCAACTGGAAATTTTGAAAAGAAAAATCCTTCTGTAATATCATCTACGTGGAATTCATATGTGCCTTTCACGTTTAAAAAGTAACTGCGCAGTGGTTTTTGAAGTCAGGAGCATTCCAGCTGAGATACTAACATTGATGGTTGCTGGTTTTCAATGGAAGGGCCTATATTTGCCTTCTTAGCTGTTTTGTTTGTTTGTTTGTTTGTTTGTTTGTTTTGTTGTGAGAGGGTTGAGTAGTGCTTTGCCAGCAAGATTTTGGGGCAATTTAGGGGCAGATGTCGTGTACCAGCAGTGAGAAATTTCCATGCATTTTATTTTCTGGACATCAACGGGGCACATGTGGGGTTTGTGCCTGCAGGCTGGAATGCTGCAGGACTCCCTGATCCATCACTGTTATGTCCTGGAGCTGCTCCGGTCAGTGAATGATTTTCTGTGGCTTGGAGGTAAGGTGGTCTGATGTAGATGATCAGATGTGTAGTTAAAGTGCTATTACTTGAAGTAAGAGAAACACAGAAACATGGCTCTAAAAATACAGGATGAGGGAGGAGAACTGGCTGAGCTGCTTGCAGTGGGGCGTCTTCTCAGGTTACTTCCTCACCGTGATTCCTTCCAATATCCGCCCCAGCCCTGCACGGTAGTCCTGCCGAAGCAAGCATTCACTTTGCTCAGAAACTCACTGAATTTCCTTGTGCCTCTGTTTGTTGGCTTTTTTTTTAAAGAAAATCTTGCCCTTTGCTTAAATGCCATCCCTGCTACTCACCTCTTACATTCATTCTTCTGGACTTCGTCCATACATAGCTGCTGAATGGATGAACAGAATGTAGTATCTCCATGTAGTGGAACATTATTCAGACGTAAGAGTGAATAAAAAAGAAAAAAAAATAAAGGGGAAGATGAAAAAGGCCACCTGTTCTGGGAAGTCCACCCTGACTGCTCAACCCGCCCTTTTCCCTTTGAAACCCAATCCCTTATGCTCCACTCTACTCTTTTTGATAGTACTTACCACCTTCTAATAAACTTTAACGTTTTCAAAAAAAAAAAAAAACAGAGAGAGATGCTGATGCCACTTCAAAATGGACGAGCCTTGATAACAGCATTTTAAGTGAAAGGAACCAGACAGAAACGGCCACATATTGTTGATTTCAGTGATCTGAAATGCCCAGAATAGGCACATGCAGAGGTAGAGAGCAGGTGTTGGTTGCAAGGGTCTTGGTGGAGGGGGGATGGGGAGTGACTACTAGTGGACAGGGGGTTCTTTTGGGATGATGGAGTGTTCTGGAAATAGATGGTGGTGAGGGCTGCACAACCGTGAGTGTGCAGAAGACTGCTGAGTGCTGTCTCTGGGAGTGCCTGTTGTTGGGGCGGCTTTATCTTTTTCTCACCCTGCAATGTGAAGTGTCATCTTGTGCTGTGGCATTTCTACTCCTGTGAGTGGTGAGGATCAGAGACTTTGCAGAGTCATGTTTCTTTTTTCCCCCTTGCTAAGTGTAGGCAAAATAGGTTTATGCCTGAGAAATTGCTCCATCTGCAGAAATGTCTTTCAGTTTTGCACAGTGTAAAAATCTTGAGAGCTTTTTAATCATTGAGCACAGACTGTGGGGGGAAACAGCCCGTGAAGCCTGAGTGAGACATGGAAGATGCGCGCTTTCCTCCCTGACACGGGTGGGGATTTCACCCCCGTTCATACAGTGAAAGGCCCAGACCCGTGAGCGGAGTTGACACTCGTGAATATTTACGTGTATCCACTGCATCATCTTGGATATTAATTCCAAGCTGAGTCAGTTTGTGGCGGCAGCCTCATCCTACATCAGGAATTTATAGTATCTGCTCTTTGAGGTGAAGACCAGACAGACTTGATTATTCAACAGCCTCCCTTGAATTGATATCTCAGATTCCTTTGTCAAAAGCAAAACAGCAGAAATACAGACGTCCTTTAATGTCGATGTGACTTGGAACTGGTTTAGTCTCAGTGCCTCAGTGGCCTTATCTGCGGGTGGGGGAGATGATAACAGTGCTTCCCTCAGAGGGGCTGGTGAGGGGGGAGTGAGAAGCACAAATGTAGGACTTACACGAGATGCTCATGAATGACCGGATTTAGTGCTCTCAGCCTGGTGAGGCCTCAGGGGCAGAGATGTCAGAACAGCAGCCCTAGCCGGAGCTCGATCCGCGTTGGCAGCTGTTACGATCACTATCACCACTGTGGGTTATCAGGTAGTTTTTTAAGACTTGGTAATATGAATTCGCGAATAATGTTAAAAGACTAGACATCTCAGATCCAGTTTACATAGTTCTCAAGATTTCCTCTTGTTACGGAAATGACAGGCCAGCCAAGAAACAAGCACCACTCGGAGGGTTGGAGTACTCAGATTTATTACGCTGGTGGGCTCAGAGGGGCTTCTGCTCCGAAGCTCTGAGCACCTCCAAGACGTGCACATGAGGTTTTATAGGGTTAATTACAAGTATGGGGCTATTAGCCAATAAGGTTGAAACAACATAAAGCAAGGAATCAGTACACTGGAGCTTATCAATTTGGAACAGATCACGTTACTGACGCTAGTTGAGCTTGGATTTACGAGTTAGCTTGTTAGCCCAGTAAACTGACACTAAACTTTAGATTTACAAGTTAGC